>NW_008668596.1:0-42053 GCF_000695815.1 Acanthisitta chloris
CAACTTAATTTTCAGATCAAGGGTCACAGGCAAATGATTTTGGCTGCTTACTGAAATCCTGCAATGGAGTGTA
Organism: Acanthisitta chloris; assembly: GCF_000695815.1. Taxonomy (NCBI): domain Eukaryota; kingdom Metazoa; phylum Chordata; class Aves; order Passeriformes; family Acanthisittidae; genus Acanthisitta; species Acanthisitta chloris. Next base: position 74 of record NW_008668596.1, read on the forward strand.
CCTTGAAGAATATGATTCCTGCAATTCTTTGATGATAAAACTGCCTCCTAAATCTCATATTAAATCAACACATTATTTCAATACAATTGTTATCCATGGTAAGATACTAAACTATTGAAAGGTCCATCTACCCCAAACTAGAAAATACTGCTGTCTGGAGAACATCCCTACTGTATCACCTAGAAAGGTTTCACAGGAAGCTGATTTTGTTCTAGTAGTGTTGATTTAAAGGTTATCCAGTCAGAGGCACAAAATGAGAATTCATTTTAAAATTTCTCTTTCTCACTGAAGCTTGCAAATGCATCAGCAATTAACAATTCCTATCACTTCTCCCAGTTTGCTGTGTGAAAAGGCTCAGAACTCATCTTACAAATTGCTCTTTTGAAGATCAAAGAGAAGCCGAATTTGTCTGTGTGTGCTCTGGATGAGTTTGTAATTTACTGGAACTTTCAGAGGAGGCTTGGCAGCACACTCGTTCGACAGCCCCAGGGTACAGGATTCAGGGGAGCTCTGTGACTCTTCCCTTCTGAGTTCCTTCCTTAGCTTTAATTGGCACCTCATTAGAAATTAATGAAAATGACATCCTCTGTTCTTCCTGCTCCGGGCGTAGAATGCTACAAAAAGGCCCATCACAATTCATAACACATTCAATTTATATAGCAATGGCTCTTAAGCATTATTTATGAGATATGAATTTCTTGTCAGCAGTTAATAACTTGAACAGAGCAGCAGAAGAATGAAAAAAGATCTTGTGTGTATGAAAATAAACAAATCTTTCTACATCTGAAAAATGCTGTGTTTGAATTTGAAGAACCCTTGTTGGAACTCCCTTTTCAGCAGTGAATTGTTTTTTCTTCACAGCACAGCCCTGCAGCACTGTCAAATCTATCTAAAATTCCATGTAGTGTCAAGGGAATGAGCTCAGCAGCATCACCTCTCTCTGGACAGGTCTTACAGGAGACAGTAGAGGCAATACAGCAGCCTCCCAAAGACCTCTGAATGTGGTGAAAAGCAGCAGCCAACTCTCTCTGTCCCTTTTTAAAAACAGCTGTGCCCCACTGGACAAGTCCCAGTTATCTGGATCAATACTTACAGGTACATTAAAATATCCTCCAGTATCTACACATTTTTGTTTCTATTCTGTCTCGTTAAAAAATCTCACTGGAAGAATCACCAGGACACACCAGTGAAAAAGGAGATGATTTCCAGTACCTTTAACATTAGGAGAAGATGATGTGTAACAGAAAACAATAAAATTGCTCTTCTATGGAATTAATTTGGATTTTAACAACAGTGGCTCAGACACAGCTTTGGAACAACTTTTCTATGTGGTAAAGGCTTTTTCCTCACATTCAAGCACACACATTTGTTGTTCTGAAGATGGTGTCTGCCTTTTCACAGATCCTGACTATCAGAATTTCTTGAAATGTTTAAAGTTGACCGTTTCCCCCCGCCCCATTTTCTTCCCATTGCTTCAGTTAAGGATTAATACGCCAAGAATTTAATAGCAGTTGTTCAAAGTGCAGAGCAAATAATGCTCTGCCTTAACCATTACTTTAGAAGAATATACGTGTGTATTTTACACCAGCTGATTATATCTCACCAGCTCCAGCTGAATCACTACCTGTGCTTCATATTGTGACAAAAAAGGATAACCCGAACACACATGGATTTAAGAAACATTTTAAATTAATGAGAACTTAGAATATTTACTCTGTTCCACTTCTCATCAGCTCCTCCCCAGGGTTTTTGATCTGGCTTGTCATTTATGACCTAAAGCAACCTAATTTTACAGACAGCAGAGCAAGTTAGTGAGAATGGTTTCTGAGGCAGCATCTTTAAAAACGACAACAGCCACATGCTGATGAGTACGGGTAAAGTTGAGCTGACCTGTGTTGCAGGTTTTTGTTTGCTTCTAAAATGACTTTTAAAAGTAAGTAGCACAAGGTAGGCCAACATCCACATCATGTGAGAGCCTTTCATTAAAGCTAACACACACTTAGTGAATACAGTATTAATGAAATACTATAACTGCACAGATAAACCACAGATCTCAATTTTTTTCAACCCTGTTGTAGACTGCTTCTACTTCTCTCATTAAATGTGTGGAATAAAAATGTTTATAATACAAACTTTAAACTATATAGGTTGTAATACAGGAATGCAAATTTTCATTTCCTCACTTATTGCTGAGGAACTTGATTCTTTTTCATATTTGTGTTTTATTAACACATTTTATGAACTTTAACAGAAGTATTTCCATAAAGCTATATATATCCAGTAGATACAATTTCAAGCATAATTCCTACATTCATATTGCAACAGTACTGAATTATGGAACCACTTCAAGAAAACGTGAGAGGAACCAACCAGTAATCCAACTTACATAAAAAAAAAAGGCAGGTCTGATTTTATAATTTTAAAAACATTACTGATCAATTGAAGGAATTCTGAAAAGTTGCTTTCAACTTCATTGCTCTTATATAGCTCCTATATTGCAGAATGGAGGAAGGATTAATGACAGAATATAACGGATAAGTAATCTTCTGTCCAATCCTCCTCAAAAATCTCCCTCTCCTGCTCCCAGTATTAGGGAGGATTCTTCTATGTCAGTCAGGCACCTTTGAGCAGCCTCGGTCATTTGATATATGATAACAGCAGACCAAGAGCAGAAATTCCTCTGCCTACCACGCTGAGCAGAAAGAGCCATACCAAACTGTGTCACCGATAGCCCTGAATTTCTTCCGTTTGATAAAAATGTTACCAGATACTTCAAAGTATCCTGAACTATGATTTCCATAACAAGAATTTCAACATTACAGCTTTGGATTTCATGTTTGGTGGTTTCACAGATAACGTATGTTAGTTAGCTATGGCAGTGCTCCAGTATTTGAAACAAAGCCTGTCTCATGTCCAAAAGAGCACAACGCAACAGTAATCTCTACAGATTGAAGACACACAGATGCTGAAGAGAAGAACGAAGAATAACATGGAATCTTTGCAGCTTTCTATCACCTCTTTTCATTTGGCATTTGGTACTCCATAGAATTCACTAACTGGGTCTTTGTAACTAGCTTAGCCAATCCTTTTTCTCCACACTGCTGCTCAGAAGGACATGCCTTCTATCCAGGAAATGTTTTTAACACAATATTCTACATTTCACAGATGCTATGCAGATTGGACCTATGGGCTATGCAAATCCTTTGGAAATTATGCCCCTGCTGAGACACAATGTAACTAAAACAGACTTCTCCAAACATATCAGTAAAAGCCTGGTCAGACAGAGCAAGTGCAAGCTTTCAATACATAATTATATGAAAAAATAATTAGCAGGTAAAACAACCACGTGCATTATCACTTGGTCTAATGAGCACATTTAAACCAGTTATGAAGACAATTGTTCCATGAAGGAGAGAACATCTCCTCTGGAAACTAGTCACATTAATTATTGTTTCAGAAAGATTATTTGCATTTAATATGAAACCTCAAACTAGCTGTCTACATGGGATTATCATCCTCAAATCAATTAGCTGAACAGTGCCATCAACTTTGGGAAAGCCAAGTTAGATGATTTTAAGAGTATAGTGAACAACAAGTCTTCCCCCACCAACATCTAACTGTGAGAATCAAAATATTTTCAGTTCGAGGGTTTTTTTGGTTTTAACTTTTTAATAATAATGTAATTATAATATGCAGAATGCAGATGCTGACCTATGTTCCTTTAAGCTCTATAAAAACCTTCTCATCTTTGCATATTTACTGATGTGCTTTGTGTTTCTTCTCCTGTCAAGTGGGTATGACGCTCTCCCGCCTTACAGGGACTTCTGAAGCTAAATTCATTAACATCTGAGATCTCTTGAGACAAAGGTAGTAGTGTATCAAGGCCAAAGTTTTAAAGCGGAAATTAGACAGGAACTAATTATAACTTTTTGCTTCCAGTGGAAGCTATAGCTTCCGTTTAAAGTATCTTTGAAAGGTAAAAAAAGCAACGTTCTCTGTATTTCTGCCTCTGATATGGATCTGAGCATGGTTGTGTTAGAAAGTTGGATGCTACTGACAAACAGTACTCACCACAGCGACATGATCCCAGTTCCTGCTGTACTAGTTCCAGTTTTGTTTGGCACTGGAAGCATCGGCGTCTACTCTTCTGTTTGGATCGACTGGTTTCTTCAGGCCTGTCATTACTGTCATCCAGTAGCCGTGGCCGTTTCACAGGAGAAGCCTCACTCTCCGACTGTGAATCTGTTGCATTCACAACAAATATTTTAGGAAAAATATTAGAATTTCCTTGCATCCCTTTGGGCAAACTGAAGGTACATTGCTTTCAGCTGGGGTCTCCATCAAGCAGCATGAGACTTTCCATTTTACTGCATATTCACGTTTTCATGACGATCAAAATGAGTATCAAGTAAAGGATGAATTATCTTTGTTCTCTCTAAGAACCCTTCCTGCTGTCAATACTGAATATAAAACAAACTGATTAGCTTCCTTCTAGCCATGGCTGGGTCATACAGACACATGTAGAGCACACACCACCCTAAACAATTCATCTGTCATCTCATTTAGTTTCTCCCATGCATCATTTTCGTTCTCCCCGTGCAAGCTAACTGAAGTAGGCTGCTGATGAAAAACAGCTGAATGCAGGTTCAACCTATTTCCTCCCTGGGCAGGAGGGAGATTTTTAAGGCACAGCATGTAAATTATAACTCTTATGACTGAAGACAGTACATGAAAGCACCATGCCGTGCTTCCCTCTCTTTCCACGTGGATAACAGTTTAAATGTAAATTAGTATACATCAACAATATAAACCCAAACAAAATAAGTGCAATCTGTACATACATCCTATAAACATCCAAGTTCTCAGCCCTTTTAAAAGAATTAAAATACTATTTGCATTACCAAGTTTATAAACTTCAGCTTGTAAGAAAATAGTGTGTGGAAAGCCTTAAAAAATTAAAGTTCAGGAGAGTCTTACTTTAGGTAGTGTAGTGCCTGTTTTTTTGTTCATTTGTTTGTCTTTTTTTTTTACAATGGAGAGGGTATTGACTAGGGGTAGAAAAGACACTTTCCCTTCCCAAACCTATGCACAGTGGAATCAGTGCTGCAGTTCTTTGTGATAGGAACTGCAAATAAATTTAATCTCCACTGTACTAAAAATTAAATTGTTTGTTGTAGTGCTGCAAAGAGTTGCTGAAAGCCATGACTGCCATCAGTCAGCACTGAAATGCACAATGGCGATCAAGGAAAAAAACCCACATTAATTCAGTTAAGTCCATTTTGAAATGACATTAATCCAACAAGTAACAGGGTAACTGTAGCATTTTAGCCTATTGAACATGCTTGTACCATTATTTTAAGATTCCACTGCTTAAATCTACTTTGTGTTAACTGTCCTGGATTAGGCAGGAAAAGGTAACTGCTGTGGCTAAAACATTGTTTGTATCCTTGTTAAGTCAGTGATCTTACCTGACCCACTGCTTATCAACATCGTGACTCTCCTTAAGTAAATACCTAAGGAAGTCAGACTAGGAATACCTGCTAGCTTCTCCCTCTGGGTATGCTCTATTAACTTTCCCTGGTTCCTCACATGCAATATAGATTAACCCACGTTTCTTAACTGTGTTTCAGCCCTTGTGCCACAGTGTTTTTCCAGCTGTTGGACTCCAATGTTACAGTCATTACAAACATACAACTTGCCTCACTGGGGCCTACTTTGTTTCTGTCATACTGCTCTTAGGAGATAGTGAAAATGTGCCTGGCTTTATAAAAAAGTACGAAGTCTCTCTGTTTCACATTTCATAGAAGACTGAACTGCTTTCTGCACAGTATACAGGTGATAAATTTTTATTAAGCTGCAATGATTTGATCTGATATATGTCTCAAGACAGCCACCTTTTTGATCAGTGACATAGATTACAACCTACACTTTACAAAATACATATATTAGGCCTAAACAAACATTCTGTACACAGTGTACTCCACCTCTGCATGCCTGGCTGTTGCAGGAGCTTCGGCAAGGAAAAGAAAGTAGTGCAAAAGTAGTGCATAATGAATTAATAGTTACGGAACACCTAGTTCTGTCTTAAATTAAATTTCTGCAGAAGATGATTCAAGGGGAAGATGAACAGACTGCCTGACTATCTGAAGAGAAATCCTAGCTCACACTCTAAGGCCAACAGTCCCATCACACAGACACTTGTTTTTGCAGTGCCTAGAAGACCAGGCTAACCGTAAGTACAGGAGGATGCCCCTTCAGCAGACAGATTGTGTACTGTAAGCTGTCTGACTCAGTGTTCAGTAAAAACCTGTTCCTGCTCACCTTGTTACCAAGGATGAAGAACTACATGATTTGTAGTTTATTCATTACTTGGAGAAACAGATATACTGTGATTTTGGAACAGCCAGCTCCCCCACATCTTTGCTTGTGGAAACATAAGCCATTCTGGTAGGTCTTAGAAGCAAATGTGGCTTTCTGAATAAAGCTGATGGAAACCATAGTGGTATTCTTATAATAAAGTCCAAATAAGAGATTCGTGGTATGAGTCAACCAGTGTCTAATCAGTTAATGAAACCCCTGTGCCTTTTCATGAGAAAAATAGCTACCCCAAGTCAGGCTAGTAGTGTAAGTAAAATATTTAATTACATGCTTCCTGTTAATTGGTAATGACTAAGTGAATTTTAACATAAGTTGGTTAGTATCACAGAAATGAAAATTTAGGTGTATCATTTTTCAAAAATGTGTACCTTTCTGCCATAAATTAAAACACTGTTAACAGTGAGGTAAACTTAGCCAGACTCTCAGGGACAGCACCACCTCTCTGATGCAGGCTGCATGCACATGGTTTCACTATCAATCGTGACATGGCCATTTTTGGGGGAGGGTGGGATGCTCTAGGCCTAATGGAGACGTGGGCTGAGAAAACCTAACAGGGAAGGAAGAAGAATGGAAGAGATGGAAGAACAGTAAGAGAAAGAGGTCCCTCCTCTGCTGCTGCCTGCTTCAAGAAGAAGATGAATCTGTTTAATCTCTGGTTTCATGACAGCTTTTGAGGCACTCAGGGTTTTTCTTCTTTTCATAAAGAATCCAGCATACTGACAGACTGGCATTTATGATCTCAGCTGTCTGTGCAAACACCAGAAAGAGCAATAATTAATGGATCCTCAACATTACTGCCATCTCCTCTGAAACTACTTTAAAAGAAGCTTGAGCTGTTAAAACCTCTGTCCATGAAGAAACTTGAATGGTCACAGACAATAACTATGTAATAGGGATTAACTAAAGTTGAGCAATAGTTTATTGCCAATTTCTAGTTGATTTTTTTCCCTTCCTTATTTCATTCTTAGATGAGGAATTACTTAATTCCCTGGCATGCTGGCCATGCATTAGAAATTTCATCTAGAGGAAAATGTCTCATTACAAATCTTTCCCATCACATTTACCAGAATAATTATTTCAAATCATCTCCTGTACTTCACAAGAACCTAAAATTAACATGGTTGTTTCAAAACCCATTTGCTTGTTGACTATTAATGAAGAGACAGAAACCCAAGACTAACACCTTACAAGCCAAGTTTGACAACTGTGACCACCTCAGTCCCCTCTGTTGCTGTATGATGCTGTGGAAAAAGTTATTCTCAAACTCTGATATTTACAATGAAACTAGCATTCTGCCCTCTCACACAGTCATGACTGCACCTCAAAGCTGCACACCTCTTCGGAAGTTCTCATGCTCGTAAGAAATTTATTTCTTTTGCGAATTCACCTCAATTTTTCTTGGAACACTACAGACAGATGTCTCAAAAAATCTTACATAAACCCTTTGGTAATATTTAACCACAATCTCTCTTCTAGTATCACTGCAGTGCCCTTAGCATTTCACCGATTTAGTTTTTGCTCTCCACAGAGTTTAAAAGCAACTGCACTAAAACTCAATGTCCCTAAATAATGTGGAGCAGAGAGACCACATAGGAATAGTCTCTACAGAACTCACATCCCATCACTCGCTTCTTTGTCTCAGGAGGCTCTCCATGAAATCACACTGGAGACTACAAATAACCCTCACAAGTTGCATTATGTAAGTTATTATTTCTCATCCATCACCACAACCATGCAACAGTAGTTGTTTCCAGCTCTAATGAGTAAAAACAACCAATAAGAATCCCCCACAACTTTTAGCCTAGCTGTTTGAGAGACATAATTGAAAGAGTTGCTGCAAGACACTCCAAATGTGAAACATTACTAATGTGCTTCAAACTCTGCAAGAAAAATTCACCTTCCTCCTTTGCAACTGAGATCAAGAAAAAAGGATTCTGTTACAGAAAATGACTTGAAGCATTGGATTTTTTTTTAATGAACAATAAAAAACAGAGAGAAAAATACTTAGTATGTTCAATGCTTTGAGTGTAAGCAGTATTTTTAAGCTCAACAATAGCATGGCTTCATTTCTCCAAGATGAGAGCTGGCACACATGATGCATGTGCTGCTAGGAAAGAGGACATATACACATACATTTTTATATATATATGTGAGCGTGTGAATATATTAATGCTAGCATATAATTTCAGGAAAACAGGGTCATAACTATACATACAATTTTGGTAACATTCCACTTGCACACACAAAAATGCATTTTTGCTGTAGGGGAGACCTGACAGTGGCACAGGTTGCCCAGGTGGGTTTGTGGAGGCTCCATCCTCAAAGGTGCTCAAAACCTGACTGGACATGACTCCCAGCCTGCTCTGGGTGACTCTGCTATGAGCAAGGTGGTTGGACCAGACAATCTCAAGAGGTCAAATCCACCCTCAGCCATTCTGTAATTCTGAGATTCATGGCTAGGAAAAAAAAAAAAAATCAAACCAAACCAAAACTAATTCGTTCCTACCTTTCACAATTTTGGTTTTCTTCAAAACCTGTATTGTCAGTATTATCACCTGTCAAAAAGGAAGCATACTGTACTGCAGTGTAACCTAATGAGGCTATGAACTACCATCTCTAATGAAACAGAAGAGACTCATCTAGCACATGTTGAAAGTTACATGACAAATAGTGAACTACATAGGCTCCTGCATGCATTTTAGCTAAGCTATAATTGGAAAAATTGTGAAAATGCCTATTATCCTTGCTTATCCATAAAATTTAGAATTGCTAAATTAAGTGAAAATATAGTTAGTTTTCATCTTGTATTTAGGTTCCTATACTACATCTGTTTTATAGTTAAGTTTTTGCATTACTCCCGCCATACTCTCTTATGTCAGCATGTCTTCAGTTAATAGATATATTCATTTATTTCTCAAACATTTTTACTTATACACCAAATTGATTCAAAGAAGCACATATTTAAATATATTCAGGCATCTGTATTGTACAGTTCCTTTGATGGATTACCTTAGGCTCTTTCAATTAGTTAAAACACTTCCTAAGGCTGTGGCCACCTCCATTGCTGCTGACTGAAAGAAAGATTTTGTTTGTTTAGAAAACTAGGTGAGTGAGGTTCCTTTCCTCAATTACACCAATGGGTGAAGTCTGTAAACATCCAGAGCCTGCATCAACAGATGAGCTTGTGAAGAGAGGACAGGTGGGACAGCCCTACAGAGCACCTGGTCTGCTGCCTGCTGTTCACAGAATCATAGAATCAGCCAGGTTGGAAGAGACCTCAAAGATCATTGAGTCCAACCCTACCGTCATTGCTAGACCATGGCACTAAGTGCCACATCCAGTCTCAGCTTGAAAACCTCCAGGGATGGTGAATCCACCACCTCCTCAGGCAGCCCATTCCAGTGCCTGATAACTCTCTCTGTAAAAAATCTCTTCCTAATACCCAACCTAAACCTCCCCTGGCAGAGATTGAGTCTGTGCCCTCTTGTCCTACTGCTAGTAGCATCTCATGCTCCAAGGGTAAACACGTGAAGAACATGTTTAAAAACAGCTGTTGACAGTAAAAACATACACAGACAGCAACTGCTGGTGTGTGCAGACACGAGGTTGGATACCTATTGTCCCATCTGCTGGGGGCAACTGATGCAGGGTAGAAGCTTGATACTATTCTAAGGATCTTAAGGGAAGGTGGTTTGGGTTGTTGGTGATTTTTTTTTTTAACAGCTGACAAACAGCATCTCAAGCCCTTCATATATTCAGACTATTATAAAGAATGAACGTTTGAAAAGGCCACAGGAGAAAAAAGGCCACAGCACTAAACTCAATGGTTTTAAGAAAGATGTTTTAAGGGTATCAATCTGAACTTCTTTTCTCATTATTAGTAGCACAGTGGTAGGGTTGGGAGAGGGACAAAGGCAGATTCCGGTGACAGTTAAAGCTGGAGAACAAATGACATCATAAATAGCTGAATAATCAGAACAGGATTAAGCGAAGGGATAATGAACACAGATAACTAAACAGAAGCACAAAAAGGAAGAAAAAAGCTGTAACATGGGACTATACATAACGCAGAAGTTATGAAGGCAAATCATGAACATTCCACAGCACCTCAGTACTACTTAGTAGTAGACAAATATGCGTATTTACATATATGCATATGTATGTCGAAATACATACAAACAAGCTTACGCTGGTTCTGATAAAATGGGGAATTCAAAAGCTTTCAGTATTATCAGTTTTGGTTTTGCTGACTTTAATGAAAGACCTCTTATGCTTTGTGAAATTCTCTAATATTGGATTAACAAGAATAAATAATGCTATAAATATTTCATATTCACTAGTCAGCTCCAGAGTGCATCAATAAGCAGTGCTGCTCTGCTTCCAAATCCTAGTAGTATACTCCAGCTATGTCCTCATCAATCAGATGGTATAGAGTATTCAGGAAGGTAATTCTTCAAACTAATAGCCTAAAACCAGATCTATACAGAAAATATTTGCTCCGTTATTTTTCATTCATACAGAGTTTTCCTTAGTACACCCTTCCCCCCATTGGTGTAATGAGGGTTTTCCAAGGCTAAGACAGAGATTCAGAGGAGGAATTGTAAAAAATCCTCGCCTGCTTGGTGTGAAAAAAACATATATTTTCAATATTTATCTTTCAAAAAACTGATTTGTCATTAACTGCACAACCTCAGTGAAGCTATTAGCAACAGAAATCTTGCAATGAGAGACTATAGTTCCAAGGACTGCAACTGATTAATGTTAAGAAAAAAACCTAAGAGCTCTTGTATTTTGATAAAAATTTTACTGAATGAATTGTGAGTAGGTTCTGAAATCTACAGCTAATCCATCTTCAAAGTACACTTGGTTTTGATTCTATTATTTTAAATACAGCTTTAGAATCAGTTCATATTTTGCTTGTGTTACTTTTCCTAGCAATTTCTGTGGGAGGAAAACCAACCAGCCCTAGCATAGAAGACAATTCCCGTACACCTGATTGCTGTCTACAATCCATGAGAAGTCAAGCTGGCTTATTGGGCAATTCTTACTGTTTGGAAAGGATATATTTGGGAAGCTTCCACACTAACCTGAACCAAAGACCAGATCTACACAAAGTGAGAGGTAGAACAGATCAATGAAACTTGGAGGATGCAACAGTAACGCAACTGACATATCTTACACCCAGCTCTTTTTCAACCCTCTTTTGCTCCTGTTCACTGAATTGTCATGCAAACAAGTTCCTCACTGTAGGAAGACACACTTTCCCCTGTGTATGCTCAACAGACTGAAGCATATTTCCGAGACCCTAAAGTTACTTTCATAGATTTTAAGGTCCTTATGAAAATTATCATCTAAATGAAAATACTGAAAACTTGTACTGAGAAGTTGCCTGGTGCATACTGAAATAATTAGGCAGAATAGAGGCCTTCAACAAGAGTCAGATGAAACCTCTGGGGCACTGCCCTCACATCAAAAACTACAGCAGGAACAGGATCATGCATTAGCGCTCTGCAGGTTACATGTGTTTTAAAATAGTTTAAAAAAAGAATTAAAATAGTACATGTAAGTGGTTATTTGTTTCAAATATATTTCAGGCCAGTTATTTAATGTTGAACTTCTTTTAAAAAATCTCCAGTGCAATAAAATAAGAAATTTAAAATGATAAAAATCTGTGTCTCATTTGCTAAAGCATACTGGTAAGGAAGCTGTCTGATCTGTACAGATCAGATCAAGGTGCTGACTGCTGAGCTAAAATCAATTCAATTCTTCGGGCTGACAGGAGTCAGGTTTTTAAAGTTAATGACATCAACTATTCTTTGCAACATTCTCCATATTATCTTCATATTGGGCAAACTCAAATCAAAATGAAAGCAAACCCTAAGCTCCCTCAGTCCTGTTCCAATAGGCTATAGGTGAGAAACGCAGACATATAACCCTAATTTCTTTGTCCCTGAAATGAATAGAGATGTGGCTTATTTAAAGTTATGAGATGCAATTTTACCAGCAGTCTATGGTCATGAAACAAGGAATTCAGATCTGTTGGGAGAACGGTGCCAAGTAAGCTTGATTGATGTATATTCTCTCATAGAAACTATGTACCTACTGTCAAAGATCACTTAACTGATCGCAAAGATCTAGACAGTTCTGAAAACTAAACATGGCATGAAACAATAAAAGTATTCAACCAGGTAAAGTTGCCTCATTTTAAGCAAAACATACATACAGGATATAATATTTACTGTTGTTTCAATTAATTTCAGGACAAATTCTATGTTATAGTTACCTAAGACTTTAGTAAAAAGATGTGGTCATATCTGAATACTAAAAGACAATGATATAGAAAATGTACAATTTTGTATTTGGCAACAATTTCACCAACCACACTGAAAACCACTATGAGACCACAGAGAACATGTGGTGAGAAAGTGTTGATGGGAGCAGCACACATTTTTTCAGGACAGGAGATTCTAATTTACTGAACCACAGGTCACTTACACTGCTCATGGCCCCCAAGAGCCCTTCTACACAGACTGTTCTCCTACCTCTTTGCTTTGCATTGACCACCCCAACTTTCCCACTTTTCCAAGAGTCTCTCTCCTAGCTCTTCTCTGCAATGCTTGAGGCACTAAATGTTTGCCTGTACTTCTAGGCCTACTGATCTCAGTTCTTGCTGAGTGCTATGAATGCTATTGAGGTAAGCCTAAATACCTTTAATCACTCAGGTCATTGTTTTCTGTTAGTGTCACTGAAAAAATCAGGTTGGAAGGGATTTCTGGGGTTCACCTAGTCCAGCCTCCTGCCTGATGCAAAGCAATCATCAAAGCTGGATCAAGTTGCTCAGGGCCTGGCACAGTACATGTTCAAATATTTTCCAAGACTAAGGCTTTTCAGGCTCTGTGAGTACCTGGTTCCAGTACCTGTGCCAACTAGAAGGGAAAATTATCTACCCTTAATCAGACAGCTACACTGTTCCTAACACAGCTAATTCAGAGATAGTGTTTAGTCCTATCATCTGGTAACTTTAGTTTGACATTCAAAATAGTTTTCCTACTGGCTGACAATTCAGTGTGAACTCCTCTCAAGAGATCATCCTGTCCTACTGACCCAGGTGCATTTCCTCAAAGTTGTTCCACTTCAAATGTGTGGTCTTTTTCATAATGGGATTCAGATTATGGAAATGAAAACAGATGAAAAATTTGAATCAAGAGCAGCAAAAAGAGATAAAGACAAGTGAAGGCTGAGGAATGACTTTACAAAATCAAAAAGTATGAAAGGGGCTATTTGGTGAAGAATAAAAAAGGAAGTTTCAAGGGCCTATCTGAACCACATGAAGGATAAATGAAGATGAATTTGGGTGACTTTAGGGGATAATTAAAGATAATAGGAGTAACAGTTTTAAGTACATTCTGTAGGAGGCCATTCTGTGTTAGGATGCTGGAGTTGAACTGACCTCAGACAGCTGACAGTATTATGTGGTACACAGAGGTATGTGTCAGCACTTGCTGGGAGGTTACACAGGCCAGGTTTTAGTCCCGATCCACATATACATTTTGATTGCTGTTTTTTAATTCTATTGGGTTGAGCTTTGTCCTTTTCACAAGGGGGAAAAAAAGCTTGTTTTTTATAACCTATGCACCCCTGTATAACCAAAATCTACATAAATCATTGCAAATTTGTGCCACTCACACTAGCATACATCAAATCACACTTACTGCAAGAGGTAGTGTCTTGATTTAGGCTGGGATAGAGCTAATTTTCTTCTTAGTAGCTGGTAGAATGCTGTGCTTTGGATTTAGGATGAGAATAATGTTGATAACACACTGAAGTTTCAGATGTTACTACGCAGTGTTTACAGAGTCAAGGGTTTTTCAGCTTTGCACCCCACCTCACTGCACCCCACAAGCAAGGAGGCTAGGGGGCACAAGAAGGTGGAAGGGGACACACCCAGGACAGCTGAACCCAACTGACCAAAGGGATATTCCATACCATATGGCATCATGCTCAGCACATGAACTGGGGGAAATCTGACCAGGGGCTGCTGCACAGGAACTGGCTGGGCATCAGTTGGGTGGTGGTGAGCAACTGTTTTTCATTTGTATTGCTTGTTTTTATTGGGTTTTATTTCTCTTTTTGCTATCTTCTTTTTAATTAAAACTTATTATTTCACTTTAATTATTAAACTGTTTTGATATCATCAAACCAGGAGTCTTCTCTCATGGAGATTGTGTTCTACTGCCTTGAATGCTCTTAAGAGAATTAATCAGAATTACTGTGATTTTGGGGAATACAATGGGAAACACTAATAAGCATGTAAGTCATCATGTTCATCTATTTATCTTATTCCACAACAGCAATTTTATTTCTTAAGGGCAACAATCCCTTCATGGATGACTTCAACAGACTGATTAGAAAAAGAAGCTAATCCTAAGTAAGAACTACTAGCATGTTTTACAAACATCTTCAAAACACTGTAAGTATTTGTAATTCATCTGCGGAGCATGTGAAAGAGCTTTCACAGCCACAGTACATTTTCCACCCCTTTGGACACTTCAACTACATAACTTGCTCAATTTATGAACAATGCAAAAAAAAGGAACACCTGGAAACCAGAAAGTGTGGAAGTTAATTTCAAAGAAATACTATGAAAAGTTTCATCTCAGTTTAGTGTACTTTGACATAGGTAGATGGAAGTATTCCTCTCCTATACCGCAGGATGATAGAAAAATAATCTATTTATTTTATCCTGGCTATACTGAATAGACAAGGATAGGAATCACTGTTTTCTCATGCTGCTGCAAGCCTTTTCATTTCTGAATGCTGTATTTTTTCCTACTACTCAGAAGAAAAACCTCTTCAGAAGTAAACAGCATGAGTGATTAATGCATGAACTATAAAGATGCCTGCAAAATTTCTCTTTAGATTAAAGCAAGTACAGACTAAATTTCAAGGCTTTTTTTCACTATGGTTCAATAAAAAGATGATTTAGATGTCTAGCACAGAAATGTGCTAGACTGTGAGAGATAAAAATCAAGAAATACTTTAAAAAAAAATATTACCAATTATTGTGTGCTAACAAGCTCTTTAAAACCTTCCCAGAAACAGCTGAAGCTTTTGTAACTCAGAGAAAAGGATCATCACAGCTATAGCTGACTTTTAACAAACTTTTTGATATATTGACCCTAAAGCTATCACTTTGGATTCTCCAGCCACACTGATTATAACTCATTTAGTCTAAAATGCATGGGCTGCATTCAGTGTCAAAGAATGTCCAGGTGATCATATAAATTATTTTTAATGAATGAGATCAGCTGTTTTAATTTGCAAAAGGTGATGGTGAAAATGAATCATACAATTAGAGCAAGTCCATAATTTTGTTTACAGGTATGACTATTGCGATCCTTACCATAAGGAGGATTTTAATCTACAATAATCATAACACTTTGAGAAGGCTCTTAGATAACCACTAGGAAAGGAAACCAATCCGTCTATCCAGATAGATATGGAAGCACAGGACAGATAATATGGCACGTCACAGAATAAGGTAGTAAGATGAGGCAGTAAAAACCCATCAACATAGATCATCTGATCACGGTATGGTGTCATCTCCCAGCCTCTATTAGCTCTTGATGCATCAGTGCAAGTCCCAGACACTTTATCCTGTTTATAATTGCTGATGAGCAGTAATAAGGCCTCCATGCCTCAGCTCCTGTCCGTTCCACCTCAGCACCCACCTATTAGGTTGTAACTTTTATTTACAGCCTTGCTTGATGTGCTGTTCTATTAGTACAGCTTGAAACTGCGTGCAAGGGGGATGGTGGGGTGGGAGAAGAACGTCCCTAATGGGCACTATTATTGCTAGGGCTGAGTGATTTATTATGCTGCTCAAAGGCTGTTCTATCATCACTTTCCTGTCGGTGAGAGAGCTCCTAGAAGGCTGGATTTCTAACACAATGCCCTCCAGAAGTCAAACACTAAAGAACACCTTAAAAGTCCCTTGGTATACTAATGAAAAACATACCTCAAAGTTGTTTTAATGTTATAAAAGCCTCCTTCAATAATATTTCGTGTATTTTTTGCTCAGGAGCTTAACACTTCAGAGAAATCAAAAAAATAAATCTAATTAGAGGTGTAGGAGGTCCTTTTGCCCTTACTCGATGCAGATTGATTGAAAAAATGATCATATCAGTGTAATGATTCCTTGGTTTTGACTCTGGCTGAAAAATTGTGTCCTTCTATTTCCACAACCTGCCCTTCCTAGAACTCCTAAAAGGCTGTCCTCTTGACTGTACAGGTTCAGCCCCAAAGCATTTAGATTTCTGGCACTGCTACAAGCAAGCACATGACTCAAGAACTCAAGTAGAACAGTGTAAGCTTCAAAAAGGACCACAGGCCTTCTTAATTCCTTAACTCAAGCAGAGGAGAACTATTTCCATCTTCTAGACTAAAATTTTAAACTAAAAAACACATAGAGAAAAGAGACAGATACTCATCTGGTACAACAGAAATACTACCACACCAATCTACTACCACACCAATCTACTTTCTCCAACCTCATAAAATATGAGCTAGCTACACATGTAACTATACAAAATATTCCAGATGCACATTTCTCATGAACTGCTACTGAGAAATAAAGTACTTAAAACCTCACCAACTTTACAGATGTAATGTATGAATTGATTGTATCATTACTGCATTTTATCTGCCTGTTTCTACCACCTTCTCTATGGCACAATTAAAAATTAACCGAGTGCACTCACACAGTTCCACTGATTTTTTTTTCCCCAGGTTTCTTTAAGCTGCATGAAAATGTTTTTAAATCTGGCTGTTTAGAGTTGCATAGTAAATCATCGTTAAAGTTGCACAGCAGAAAACCAAGAGTAATATGCCATTTGGTACTGCACTTCCACAACGTGGGCACCTGATATAAATGGGATCTGGATGCCCTGCAGACTAGAGTAAGCCTCACAGTATCTGCCATCAATCATCACATTACCTAACCATTAAGAAACAAACAAAATACATAAGAAGCTATACACTAAGCCACATAGCCCCATCTTTTTTCCTACAAAATCTTCAGGCCGCTGGCTCTCAAAAAACCTTTGAGGCATCATCCAAATTAATGATTGCAAGGCTTTATTCATTCTTTTCATTACAACCCTTGTCCTGTGGCACACTGCAACAGAAATACTTTTTACCACAGTGATGATTCTGGCAAACATGAGGAGGAAAAAACATACTATTTGGTGTCACAATACTATTTTTTATCAGAACAGCTCCTCCAGCACACAGGTTGACAAGTGCATTAGGTAAAAACTCTTTTTTCTGTAAGAGAACTTTTCCTGTGCCTTGGCAGATTTATTGTTTTCATCTTTCTTCAATGGCTACATCTGTGCTAATAAAATACAAAAGGTTTGTGTCTTCCTTAATATCCTCCTCATGGTAACTTACATACAAGATAAGTAGGTCAAATTTCTAATTTTCTGACTCAAATGCTGATTTAGGGAACTTTAGGGAAAAACTATGCTTGAAGGGGTAACAAAATTACACAGATGAATTCCAACCATACATTCTTCCTTCAAAGGTCTTTCAAGCAGCTGAAATGTAGAATACTTAAAGAAAATAGGCTTACACACAATGTGTAGTGTTGACAAATACTGTTTGTGTCACTTAAACAGCTTCGTAGGAAGGGATACTAACCTGAAGTGAATGCAATGTAAAGAATGAGCTGGTTTTGGCTGGGATAGAGTTAATTTTCTCCACAGTAGCTAATATGGGGCTATGTTTTGGATTTCTGGTTAAACTACAACAAATGTTCACCCACACTGTACGTGGCTTATCCCTGAAGATGCCACAGCATTTTTGGGTAATATTTTGTAGCCAATGTTTTCTTGTCAATTCCCAGCAAAACACGGCAATTTATTTTTAAAACTAAAGTTTCCTGAAAATCCAAGATCTGGAGAAGAAAACTGTAACTCTTGGTAACAGGTTTATTAGTATAAGAGACTATAAAGAAAAGATGTAGATTACTGAGCAAATAATGTAAAAAACATCAGTGAAAACTGAGATAATATAAAATCATTAGGTTTAGTTGACTGAAGATGAAAATTGTGGCATCCAATTAAGGTCATCTCCTTGCTTTTTGTAAAACACACTAAATGATTAACATACTATCATGTAGAGATCAAACATTATCACAAACTGAAAATAAGAGAAAATAAGAGCAAATTTAGGCAAACATTTAATGCATATTTTTCAACGTGTCTCACAGCTTCATCTGCTTTGTTCTAAGAACTTTTACTGTTGCCACTTGATGCTCCAAATAGTGAACCTGTGTGCCTTTTTGCTGATTATAAGCACATTTAAAAAAATATTCCTACAGTACTCTCAGTTTACTCTATCTATACCACCATAGCAAGCCTTTACATAATCCTGCAATGAAAACCATTAAACATTACAAGGGCTTATGCATAAAGAAAATACAGTTTAGTAATACCATAAGGAAAGCAAATTAGTTTGCAAGGGATACAGTGGCAAACATTCCATCTCATCTAGCTGTATCTCCACAGCTATGGAGAAGAGAAAATCCAGTCTTACTACTCTGGAGAAGTATCTTCCAGTGCCAAGCTTCTCTGGCAAACAATACTCACAGCACTGTAACAGATGATCATGCATTACTTGCTAAGTCTGCACCTGTGCCAAGTGCAAGGTAATGCAGCTTCTCTTTAATCTTCCTTCACTGCCAATTTGCATCATCACACATTTGCCGCAAGCTAACAACACACTTACATGGAATAACTACAGTTCAGCTAAACAAACAGCAGCTTGGTACACTTTTTGAAAGAATGACTTCCGAGGATATTTACCTTGAACTCCTTAAAGAACAAGGTCCCTTAATCAATCAGGAATATCCTTCCTTTCTGTACACTCAATATAGCTCAATTGCTATATAAATGCAAATATAGGCAAAACTTATTTTGGAAACACAGACTGCTAGAACATTACCACTACTTACACACCAGCCACTCCATAGGAGGTTATGGCCTCCTGCAGTGGTATTGGTGGAAAGGACTGTATGAGCTCTCCTTAATCCATGCAAAACCAAAGCCTGAAAAAGACCTGAGCCAATGCAGGCAACTTGACTGCCTGCCCGAATGAGTGCTGACATGGTTCTTCACAATGAATCTGATGCAGAAGCAATGACTTCAGCCTGGCAATTACCCAACATGTCACTATGACTACCAGCTCTGTGAGGGATTATCTGTCTATATCCTGCATGTAGAAATAAAGTCATCAAAAGGACCCAGAACAGGTAAAATTTAGTCTGAGTGCAAATATCATTAGTCTATACTACATCTTTGGTTAGGGAAAGTAAAGTCAATATACTCCAAACAGTTTTCTACTCAGTACTTTGCATTTTCAAGGGAAGGATTTCCAGGACACTGTCATAACCACCATTAGACCTAAATCAAACCGATTACTCTTGTATGTCTTATTTTCTCAAAGATTAACTGAAAATGGAATGTATTTATGAATTATCTTAACACGATTCCCAGATGAACTACCTGCCATACTAATCCGTTTATATATACATTTCTGTCAGTAAAGCAACAATGTTTATTTTCTTTTCACATTCATCAGGCATGGTTACTACCCTTTACTATTAAACTATAACCATACAGCTAAATATCATGCAAAACCTTGTTCCTTGATCCCCACAAAACACATACCTGAGTCGCAAGATCTTTTGGTTGGTGTGGTTAATGAGGCATGAGCTGTACCTGTGCATGGCCCACCTGGAAACAGAGAAGATCATATGTCTCAAAATACCACCTATTTAACATTTACAACCACATCAAGATTATACTTAGGAACATAAAACACTGAGGAGTACTTCTTTTTGGAAAGCACATATGGAAGTAATCTACTAGTCTCAGTATTTCTTTCCCAGACAAATCTGAGTATGTCTTGTGCTGAAAAAAACAGATGAGAAGTTAGGACAAAGTTATACTTTATAAATATACTTTATAAATATTTCAAGAGGCATTTTTAAGAAAGCTGAAACTGTAATTGCAATGCTAGAAATGTATCTAACTAACCCACAAGTAACGCAAGGGACAAAGTCATCACTTCTCTGATGTCAACCAAAACCTTACTACTGACTCCAGTGAGATAACAGCTTTGCCTCTTATCTTGTTCTCATTATGTGTTCTAAGTGTGGCACAAGCATATGCTAACAAGCTTTTTCCATGTTTAAGGTTTCTCAGCTCTGGACTCTTGCCCACTCATCTGGTATCTGCCTGGTTGTAAATAGCTTTTTGGCTTTTTTTTTAAACATGAATCATCGTTGAGGAGTTCTCCAGAGATCTTGTTAAAATAGCAACCAATTGAGTGTACTCAGTGTCTTGCAGTAAAAATAAATAAATAAAATCCATGTAGCAAAGCCAAGACAAATTGACAGTAGCCTCACCAGTGGTAATAACACATCATAGCTTTGAAAATTGGATATTATAAATTGGATGATGCTAGGGAGCCTGAAATTGAGTTAGACCTACTAGAGTTTGGCTATCAAAATACCAATAATCAAGTTTGCACTGGACTGCTGGTGATATAGTAGTACTTTACCAGCAATACAACAGGGCTCAGTATGACAGGATAACCTATAACATAAGTCTTCATGCCCTGAAAAATAGTTTTTCCCTTAATTTTTTTGCAGTTTTTGCATATCTGGAAAGCAGCAGTGTAACTCTGGCAATGATTTTCTCTTTTCAAATATTTTCAAGCCTGGCCTGTTAGTAAAACATTTCATTTTGCATCTTTCTGAGATGCTACCTCTTTAAGTTTTTCTTTCATTTCTATTTTTCACTAAGTATCAGGTCTTAGGTAACTTTGTCTATCCTGAAAAACTGATAGCATTGCACTGCTACAAAAGAAAAGGAAAATAAATTTCTGCAACTGGGAGGAAAAAGTGTGAGGAAATTAATTTGGTGCATTTTATTTCAATGAAATGCACTTGGGAACAGAGTTCTACACTTTCAGTTTTCCAGAGAAGGACTAATAAACTTCTTGAGTTTTTTTTTGTTCTCCCCAGAACTCCCTCTGGAGCATACACCATTTCATAACCGTGCAACAGGTAATCTTTTAGGGGCTGTTACAAAGGCCAACAAGCCAGTGCTTGGCCTGCAGGCAAACACTGAGTCCACTCATTAGGGCATGGCCTGAGGTTAAGCAAAGTTATCAGGACATGGGAAACTACTGAACATGACATAAGAAATTGCTGTTTGTGACGGCTGGCAGATGTTACAGTGTTGTAAGACACAGTTGGATTTTGCAGACTGGTTAGCAGGGAGCTGGTGAGAAACAGCTGGACACCACAGGTAAGTGGAAGGGGGCGGTGGGGATCTCTCTGCAGGGTCAAGTCTGCCTATGAGAAGAGCCAAGATTGCTTTTGCAGTGAGGAGGACTGGGAGTCCAGGGGTGGATGCCTTTCCTAGCCAACAACAAAGCATGGTGGATGGATAGATCCTGCTATCACCAAGGTGGTGCCCGCTTCAGGTGTAACAGCCCTGGCAATCAACAACTGCTTCACAACTACAAAGTGTCAAGTAAGGCAAAATGATTTTTTACAACATACATTTTTCTAGGCCAGAATATAAAAAAATAAAAATATTATCTCAATCTATGTTAGTAATACTATCGTAAAAGGCTCAAAAATGCCTGGTCTAGGTTTTGGTGCATTTGGGAAGAAAATCAATACTGAAACAGAATCCTTAACAAGTTTTCTACAGAAACCTTTTGGATATAAAAAGTACAGAGCAGTTCTGTTTAGTCAGTCTCAACTTTCAGAGACCAAGTATTTGGTTTCAATATAGAATTTGTGTAAACAATACATAGGACAGGGTATGGAATTTCAATGAACTGACTTGAGACCACAGCTGCCTCTTAAGATGCAGCAGCAATTTTGTACACAATTTTAGTTCCATCTTCTCAGTGTTCACTGAATAGACAGTGAGAAGCATCATGACTGTGGACTAACAAATAAGACTAATCCTTGCAATTATTGTACAGTAAATATTTACACCAGCTGATACGTTCAGCACTCTGCTAACTAGAAGAACTTTATTTCTCACATTCTAAAGTACAATAAGTTGGTATGCATTCTGCACCTCCTTGTGTCAGAGTTTTTCTATTATTTATTCTTCCCTCATTAGGTATTGCTTTCATACAGCTTTGATTTGTATTGCACAGCACCAGAGTTTCAACAAAGAATATCTTGGGATTTGCATGCACATACACTAGTGCCTAATAACCAGCAAGTACTTTGCAGCATTTCCTTCTGCTACTCTTTTTGTTCCACCATTAAAAATGTCATGCATAATTCAGTACTACGGGCTCGGCTGTGCAATTTTATGTGGAAGACACTAAGTTGAATCTTTTGGTATACATAACTGCTAATTCAGGCATCTTTATACTGTTTGAAACAGGGCAGTGTATTTCTCACAGCTTTGATATAAATTCTGCATGTGAGAAAGAAAAGGGAAGTTAGACAACAATAGAACACCACTCCCTGGCTATTCACAAAGGTAGGCTTATAATTTAGCAGGACTCAGGCTATATCTGCACCTTCATTGCCAAAAAAGTAATTTTTTTCAAGGGTATTTAACTGTGCTACATTAAACACTTCAGTGCACAGTGAAAGACCACACATGTCTAGCTTCTAACATAATCCACAGGGCTGTAGATTTTCCTTTCTTTTTTTCCTTAGCTCAAACAAAAGATTAAAATGGAAGAACAGAGATACCTTTCTACTCTATATCCAATTAAAAACATTAAACAACAGCTTCGCTCCTATTTTTTTCCAGTGTCTGGTTTCTGGCACTTGCAACTCCTCTTTAAACAAAAGCAGCCACTGCCCAGCAATAACACAATCCCAAGAGATGATTAAAACTGCAAAAATACTAACAGCTAGTGAAGAAATTAAGAGAATTGTGTGAATCCTCAAGTTTGGAAATTCAAACATAGAATTGATAAAGGACAAAACAAGATCCTTTAACTCGAACCCTATCATCTATCAATACAGAAGGTCTTGTTAATGTAGCTGCTATGTTTTTGGCTTGTGGCTTTCTGTAACTTACTGCTAACTGTACTTGAAATACAGCAATTTGGAAAAATAGGTTCAAACCCAATTTCTCTGCTAACTCTCTAAAGTACTAAATTTTATGTATCGCTTCTATTTCTATAGATGTTACTATTGCTATTATTTACTATTATATATTATTATAACTTCTGTATGTTTAAATTGACTTTTAGAATACCCTTCTGCATTGTCCACTTCCCTTCCTGAATAGGAAACAACTGCCAAGTACCATCTGTCCTGAGAACACACCCTCAGTCAGGGCACTTTTTGTTTCCACTTCCTTCAGTCTTTGTAAAGAGAAGTGACTCCACTCAGTCCAAACCTTCTGTCAGGAAAAAAGTTAAATACTAGGGTAACTTCCCTCTTCTCTCTGTTCAAGGAAGCACTAAGCTTGAACCCAGAGTACACGCCAGGTGGATTTGAACAACACTTGGAAGAACTTACTGAGCAGAGAAAGAGATGCAGAATGGAATGAAACCAAGTTTGTACAAGACTACAAAGTCTAAATTACAGTAATATGCTGAAATAATTTCAGATACCACAAAACCTACAAGACAGATAATGAACAAACATCAAAAAAAGGTGGAAGCAGCCTGAAGCTCAGTAACACTTGATCACAGTAACATAAAGACACATGAACTTCACTTTGAGCTTTTCATACGATGATGGTTCCTCCCCAGGTAAAGCACACTGACCCCTGGCATGCAATGAGCTGGAGGAGGGTAGTAAGTAAGAGCTCAATTTTCTTGGACAGCAGTGTTGTAGCCAGGACAGGAAAAATTTCATGGCTATTTGTAATACAGGAAAGAACCACCTCGGGAAACTTATCCAAAGCAGTAATCTAGCTGTGCATTTCCTGAATTGGTAGAGACATAATCTAATTAATCCACCCAATTGAGTTTGAAGCCAGTCATTGATTACAAACACTGATACATAAACAAAGGGGCAGAGAAATCTCTCAGTTCAGTCTGCACAGAATAGACTACCTTTAAGGAAAAAAGGTACAAGAAATTGACAACATTTATGAACTGCTCATTTGCTGCAGAATGGGTAAGTGGCACGATAATGTAAGTGACGTCATTACTGAACAGATCAGAGGCTATCACAAAAATATGCACTTTTAAAATTTAGTTTACAAATTTGCCTTTATATAGTTTCGTGGATTTTTATCTACAAGCAGCTTTTGGAGAAGAAAATGAAACCTGCTCTACTTTGCAGCTGGATGGATGGTAAATTTTACTGTAATGAAGTAAAGGGAGAGAGGATTCAGATTCCACCTTCTTCCCTCCTGCTGTCTCACTCCATTACCTCCTTTTCCTCAGTCTTCCCATTGTAAGACAGACATCACATTCTTCCAATTTATAGGTGTAAGCTGAAGTGTAAAAATGTGCTTTTTGAAATCCGCAGTTAAATTACATTTTTATAAATAATTTTTAAGTAACTCAATAGCTGTGCAGCTCTAACCCACATTTTTATTATGTGACTGTGTTTCTGACTGAATCCTCAAAGTCAGGGCATCTTGAAAAATATACAATGACTAGCATCCAACAACAACAACAGTCTTTTAAAAATCACTGTCCTTACTTAAAAGGAACAAATCTCAGTTAAGGATATAATAATAATATTCAAAATATGAAGTATTTTCAGAGCATACATAGGAAAGCTGTCAACCATGACTCTACTCACAAACCCAGGCAAAATGCAAAAACTGACGTCATTATAAATTGGTAGAAACCTTTTGCATAATGTCAGAGAAGGCCATTCAAGAAGAAAGTAACAGCAAGAAAGAGCACATCCTTGTTTATCCATTTTTCATAAAGTTATGTTGAATAAACTGACTTTTTTTGTTTTACTCCAAAGACAGAAAAAATATCATTACTTTTCTAGTACTATAGTCTATGTGGTTTTTCACACAGTCATGCCTCAATAAGCAGTGACATTCAGAGTATAAACATTCAATAGGTGCAGTAGAAAAAACAATCTCTCACCCTCCTGCCAGAGATCTTTTATAGAAGCCTACTGCATCTTTGTCTCAGGTGTAGTACACTTCATATACATGAAGTAACTTCACCAAAATAACTTCAGAATTGGGGGTATTTCAGTGCTTCCAGTACATGCAAATGCTTAATAAAAGAAACAATGTTTTAAAGCAATTTTCAAACTTATCTTGCAAATTTAAGTTTTGAGATAAAGATGTTTTAAACACTTAATTCAATGTGCAACGGCTCAAATTCTGGAGGGTATAGAAAAACTAGCCAAAATTTACAGATATTCAGTTGAGAACAAACTTTGTATTTGGGCGTCTAAAATTCAGCACACACAGAGTGTGATCATCACCTTATTTTTGGGCTGAACTCTCCAGTGTATTTTCTGACATTCACAGCAGTATCTCATATCTTTGTTTATCTTATTCCTCAGTATAGAAATGAAGAGCATTTAACTGTTCTAGAAACATCGGATAATCCTTTTGTCCTTTTTCAGTTGTGGTTCTTGCTAATTCTAGGATGCCAAGAAAAGTTAAGCACATAATTAAAATAAAATCCTGTCAACTGAAGCTAAAAACTACTGAAATACCAACCCTGATCAAGCTGCCAGAGTCAGTGTTCTTCACACTGACATTTCTCCCGTCACATAACAACACTGCTAGTTTCAAACCCGCACAGTACCAGCTTTAGGTCTACTCGTATAGTGACAGAAAAATAATGTGACAGCCCCAAAGAAAGCAATGAAGGTCTGAAACCAAGCAAAATTATTCCATATGCAGTGTGACCTTTTCTTTACCAAAATACATAGAACCTTGCTTAATAAGCTAATCTTTTTTGCTTAAGAGTGGTGCTGGCTGAAGGTAGGGACAGAGAGAAGTTGAGGGCCATTGTCAAACCCATTTTTTTCCTGTCTGCTAAAAATAATGAAAAACTTTGTCCACCCAATAGGAAAAGGAAATCTTTGACAGAGTAACCAGCTGATGTGGTGACTGACACTGAAATAACTACCATTAGGACCTTCTAAATGAAAGGAGGAGATGGAAACAAAAAATGAGAATACATGAAACTTCACCTGCACATAAAGCAGCAGCAGAACAAAGGTTAGACTGATTTAACAATCTGTTAAGAAACAGATCATTAAAATCCATGCAAATCTATACTGCGTAGAGCTATACCAATATCAATATACTCCTTGCCTGCAAAAGTTTTTTTCAGAAAATCTACTGCAACTGATGAGACTTGAAGGTTCTGGATGAAAAAAGGAAACTCAAAAAGTATATGTGTGTGTGTGGGGAAATACAGAATTTCACAGAATATCCCACAAACACACAATTGCAACAGCTGTATTCTAAAAACTGGGGATCAGTAATATTTCACAAAACACATGTGAAGAAGGTGGAAAAAAGTACTGAAGTTGTGTCACTGTCTCCAGGCATAAATCTTTAACAAACACATTTTTGCTGACTGTAAATAAAAGTTTGAGAACTACCTTTCACCTACTAGGGGGAGAGATACTTAATCAATGAGCAGCCACTGCAGCAGGTAATTTTTCAGAACTGAGGGTGATGGGAGATAGAAAGTCACTACAGCCTGGCTGTGTATGCAAGACACTCAGGAATGCAAATGCAACTCTCACATAAAATCAAAACAGTAGCAAAAAACCATAGGAATACTTGAACATTGTCAAACTGAACTCCTGCAAAATACAGTCCAAGGAAATTTTCTTCTATAGCATTTATTCTGCGTTAAAAAAGAAATGGCTACTTACAAACAAGTACAAAAACCCTTCACTTTCTCTGATACAGGATATCCACATTACATTTCTATGGTTCTCTTTACTTGTCTGTTAGTAGTCTCTGTTAGTTGCCCTGACATGAATGAATTTAATTGCCTAAATGACTTGCAGCAATTTTGCCCACACCGGTCACCCTATGGACTCAAGTACTGTGGCAAATGCCTTGACGCAACACTCTCCTCAAAACCTTGAAAGGAAACAGAGAAGAGTGGAATGCACCATGAGAATCCTTCTGGAGTAGTCCAATTTTTCCACACTTTCATAGGGATTACCATAATGATCCCACACCTTTCTGGTGGATTCTGTGCATTTCTGGTGAATTACCACAATTCTATTCAGAACAGAACACAGCTGTCCATCATCACACGGCACTGTGTGCTGGTTTGGGCTGGTTCTGCCTTTCTTCACAGTGGCTAGTATGGGGCTGTGTTTTGTATTTGTGCAGAACACAACACAGATAATATGGAAATGTTTTTGCTATTGCTGAGCAGAGCTTGCAGAGAGCCAAGGCCTTTGCTGCTTTCCATACTGCCACACTGGCAAGGAAGTTGAGGGTACATGGGAGATTGGGAGGAAACACAGCTGGGACAGGTAACCCAAACTGACCAAAGGGATATTCCATACCATATGACATCATACTCAGCATATAAAGTGGGAGGAAGAAGGAGGCGGGGGGGACATATGGAGTGATGGTGTTTGCCTTCCCAAGTAACCCTTACACATGACGAGGACCTGCTCTCCTGGAGATGGCTGAACACCTCCTGCCCATGGGAAGCAGTGAATTAATTCCTTGTTTTGCTTTGCTTGAGTGTGTGGTTTTTGCTTCCCCTATTAAACTGTCTTTATCTCAACCCACGGGTTTTCTAGTTTTTACCCTTTCGATTCTCTCCCTCATCCCATTGGTGAGGGAGTGAGCAAGTGGCCATCAGGGCCTTAGCTGCTGGCTGGGCTTAAACCATGACACAGGGCAAAAATCAGCCTCCGAAAAACAGCTGTAATAAGAGCAGTGCATGCTTTATAGAACACGCTGCAAAATAAATGTTGCGCAGAAAGATACACCCTCAAATTAAAATCAAAAAGGCATTTAAAGTTTGGGCATTCTTCATTATGGGAAAGAATCTTCCACACTGAGGTCATTATCCATCAGAAAAGCTCTATCTATGTATAATTACTTCTGATAAATGATATTACACTTCATTAAAGAGGTAGTAGGGATGTGAGAGAAGACAGAGGGAGCTCAAGCTGTAAATAAATCTCTCCACTGTATTTCACGTACAAACACCCCAGCAGGAAGTCATAAAGAGGGGTTATTTTACAGGAAATACTTTCAAATGCTCTGCAGGCTGTGCTGCCTAATATCCATCACCTTCAGTGTATGTACACAAGCTTGCAGCAATTCAGGATGAAGGACACTATTTAATTTCCTTCCTATTCCTGTAATCACCTTTCCACCCTCCTCAGCCACAACAGAAACACTTTGGTGTAACACAATTTAGTTTCTACTTGAAGAAATTTTCAGAAAACCTGACCAGTAAGCACTAGAGAAGCACCCTATAACACTAAGTGGTAGATCCTGGCTAATAAACAAGCAGGAGTGCTGAAGTTCCCTGCCCTGTGAAGGCCCAAATGTGTTGCTGGAACATAATGTGTTTTCCAGAATTCTCTAGGAAGGGTGTTTTAAGGCCTTGTTTTGACAGCAGGCTACAGGTTTTCCCTGAAGAAGCACTGGACACAAGGAAGAGGTGAAGGGTGGTCAGCTGCAACTGTGTATGTGAAGGAAAAACAAGATATACACGACAAGTTTAGTCTTATTACAAGAACTGGTATCAGAACATTCACATTTGTATTTCTGACAATATTCTCAAATACAGCCAACCTGCATATGTAAAAACTCTACATACCTGTAAACAGAATAAATATTTTGGCATCTCAGCAAAAACATCTGTAGAGGCCAAATATCCTATACAAATAGTTAACACAACTGAAAGCAAGCACATCAAATAGTTTTTACTCCTAGTGCTTTGTCAGCATTGTTATTTCCAGGAGTTGCCTCAATGTTGGGGAATCAGAGTAGCTCTGGCAAATTTCCTATAGAAAACCAAGCATTTTTTTCTTGCAACGCATATATCTATTTACTGGACACAACCTAAAGTAAACTCAGCTCAAGAGGGTTTCTCTCGATAGAGTACCTTCTAAAATAAAGATATAACTGGAGAAAAATGAAACTACAAATTACATGCTGGAGCTTAAGCTGTAGAACACAGATTTTAAAACTCAAATCTATTAGACACAGGATGAACTTGTAAAGACGTTTAGAACAATTTGAAAGGCAACTTCATCTCGCCGTGTTTGCTGATCTTTAACATCTTAACTTACCTTTGGGGGCAATTTTTGCCTGACAGCATAACATAGAAGATAGATGGGTCATGAAAGAACAGATGGATTACCACATGAAACTTAAGCTTTATGCAAGTAACCTAGCAGCAACCTAGACAAACAGCCACTCTTATGTTAAACTGCAATAATTGAAACCCAATGTTTGAAAGTCAGATTTCACAAGATATTGGTGTTTAACCTAGAATATATATATGTCAATTTACCAGTAATATGAGAAGCAGTTTCTCAAAATTAAAGTGTATGCCACACTTCAAATAGATGGAAAGTAAGTTAGAAACTCCTGCAATCAGTTTGTTCTTTGGTTGAAGCCACCAACGTCTCTTTTGTGAAGAGCTTCTAACTTCCCCTTTTGCCCTAAAACCCAGGACATTTACTTCCAAAGGGAGTCAGTGAAACAGAAGCCTAAGAACAAAGCAAAATGTTTATGCTTCCTTTGCTTTTACTTAGGACTTGTCCACTTACATTCCTCTTTGCTCGGTGAAGTTACATTCAGTTCTGTCAAAAGTTGCTGGTTGGAGTTAGCGGCCTGCGTGGTTAGAGAGGTATTGCTGTTGTCACTGTTCGTTTCCCCGGAGAACAAATCTGACTGGCTGTTGCTTGTGCTGGGAGTAGAGTCATCGTCTGGCTGTTTCTTCTGGAAATCTATCAAAAGCAAGATTTATTGCATCACCCCACTTGCTCAATCTAGTAATCAAATTACATGCAAAAATAACAAACCCCAGCATAATAAAAGTAACCCCAAAACACTGCCAGAGGTTTCATCATTCTGATCATTTGCATATCTTATGCAACACAAAGAGCAGCCTTCAAGTTCTTACTTCAGATTTAAAATATCTTAGAAGATATTTGCTGAAGAACAAACATCTTCAGAGCTACACAAAGGTCTTGTTTCCTCAGCTATTCAAGAGCACCCAAAGCTTACCCACAGCACACGGTATTATTTTAAAAAGAGCTCACACAAAGCATGTACAGAATCATAAAGGAGCAAATATCCAATGAGGAAGAACCAAGGCATGTAACTCAGCACTAAGGAAATGTTACACTTCTCACTGCCATTATATAAAACACCACCATTAGCAGTTTAGGTGAGGCTACTGTAGACAGCTATAGTTCCAGGTTAGCATGGAGGAGCTGGTGAGGGATTGCCTTTGAATCACTAGTTTGATGAGGATTTGAGGGAGAATGTGTGTATAGAGTGTGTGGGGTGTTTCTTCCTTCCTTCACTTACTCCACCATTGTTATTAAAAGCTACTCATGAATCTATGAGCATAGAGATAGATATGGAAAGTAAATCACTAAAATACATTAAAGTTATGTACAAATTATTTGGCTTAAAAGTTTTCCTTTTTTTTTTTTGTCAGTAAGTGCCAAGTCACACCTGTCTCCAAAGTGTCCCCACAGTTCCATGTCTTTGACAGATGCCACCTTCAGGCTTACCTTGCCTCCAAAGCAGATTCAGATTCGAGAGGAAATATCTTCAAGTGCAAATTCCCCATTGAAGGCTTCTTCCCAGCCCCAAAGTCCTGATCCCTGATTGATTATAGCATTAGTTTCAACCAGCTACACTACTGGATTCCAGTTCAGCATACTCTGCCTCTGGGGAGCACCCCTCCCAGCCAAGGGAATTTTAGTTTGCTTAACACTGAGCTCTCTCACAATGCAAAGGCATCTCTTCCTTGTAAAGAGACAGCTGAAGATGAAGTGCATCACCTCTTGGTATTCCTAAGTACATTTGGTTTTTTAAAATGACATACAAAGGCAGAATTTATTCAATACACAAATACATAGATAAATCAGTATCTGGATGCTCATTATTATGTCATGACAGAGAGGAAAACAGAGCAGCCTATAAATATTTGCAGATGATGATGTGTTAGAAACACAGGTTGCCAACATGACTCACGGGGATTGGGAAGCACTACAGACAAACACTGCCTAAATGCTGATTTAGAATTTAAGTGACCTGCCAGAAAAATTAAGCTGTAACTTCTGCTGTGGAAGAGTCAGCCAGAAGTCCAGATTGGAGCGGAACAAGCTCAAAGCCAGGGAGGAGGGCTCCAAGGAGGTGGCAGATAGGAAATCATCCACCTTCACAATACAGTTCTGAAGAAACAATGGGATGCTTTTTGTCAGGGGTGAGTTATGGGACCCAGGAAGATGCCCTGCTCAGGCCTCACTAGTTATCCATGATATATCACCCAAATTTGGCTCCTGGATATTATCTATGTGTTCATGCAATCAAGAAAACTTCAAGCACTTGGGATCCTGTACCAGCCAGTCAGGCAACTGCATCAATAGTGACTGAAGCCACCACTGCAGAAGATAACCAAATCTTCACATCTCTACTGAGGCTAAGATCCTGGCAGAGGGGGACCTCACAGGTGGAGGTGTTTCGGGAAATACTGGTCTATACCAGGTACAGAACACAAATGAAAATTTTGCATATTGCCTGCAAATATAAGGCAGCTACAAAGATTGTGTTTTACAGGAGATTCCATCCAAGGCAGTACACAGAAGCAAAGCTGTGTTGTGTGTTGTGTTATGTAGTGGAAGTGGGAGCAACTCCATCTTCAAGAAGCAGAGCAAAAATAATCATTACAATCCATATTACACACTAGGAGCAATCAATAAAAATGCATTAAAAAAGAAAGTGTAAAATTACAAAGCAGCAACAGATACTATTAAAATTCAGCAAGTTAAAAATTCCCATCCAGCGTATATTAGGGATTGGTTTTTTTCTGCTGGAGAACTGGAAATACTTTACTCGGGCTGTACTAGCTCAGTGTCATCCACAAAAGGCATTTACAGAGAAATGGAAAATATTATTACAAAATGGCTTACATAATAAAGGTCCTGACAGTGCTTTAATGATAGTATGGTAAGTACTAGTGCTACACTGTATCTACTGAAACTGCAAGTTCCAGAGCACACTGACAAAGGTGGGCTATTTTTCCCCCCTGAAATACTGTTTGCTTTTGCAACCTATTCATAAATTCTCCATCTTCAAAGAGAGCACAAACGGCTGTCAAAATTGGTTATTCAGTGACAACATTTCCCAACAAGTTTACTAGCAAAACAGTTCAGAGCTGTCACACAGCAGCAAAATCTACCATGGCAGTGAAACGGCTCTTTGCCTCCATGAGCCCAGGACCTTGTGCTCAGGACTAACTTTTACTCAGACTGCAAATCAATTAAATTTCAAGAAAGTCTTAGCCTGTTCAGTTGTGTGGAACCTGAGAAGATCTTCCATCCCCACCTTTTAACCACTTTTTCCACCACAGACAAGAGCACTTGAGGAAAGCGTTGAGACTGCTGATCCCAAGCGCCCGAGACACATGAGCTGTAAGTGAAGTTGCACCATTTACACTACAGCAAATCGTTAACAGCTGCCTTAGCAATGTGGTGTCAACAGCAATGCAGCACCTGCTCAGTAATATAGTTTATATGAGCTGTATTATATGTCTTCCTTGTATTGTGGATGGCATTTGGCTTCTGTCAACCAGGACCCTCGTTAACACAAATAACTTGCAGATCACCTTGCTCTCCCTGCAAGCACAATAAAAGCTGGCAACATTTACAGGAGAGCGGTGCCTGAACAAATCCAGTTAAGCCTTAACTGCCTAATAAATATAACAAAAATACACACATGATACAGACAAGACCCTGGCAAGTTCTGAAGGGGAAGCTTTATTCAGCTTAAAATCAGAAGTCAATTCTGTTGACAGAACAACAGCCTCTCCCAATAATCTCAGCAAGAAAAAAACAGAATGAGAGTCGACAAGACATTAATCACACCATTTCTAGAAGTTCCTATTTAACTGGAGAGGCATGCAAAACACTTGCATTTAGATTATTTTTCCCTTCATTTTTAGTTAATTTTCACTATGCAAGCAAAATCTGTGCCAAAACGTACACTGACTGACCAAAAATCAAATCCACATCCTCCTTTCCTAGTTAATGAAATGCATCTTTGCAACTTTTATCTGGTACACAGGTTTAATGGAAATAAATTTTCTCCATTTGTTAGAAAAGAAGTTTTCTTTTTTTTCTCAACACTGTCTCCTGTTCTCCAGTGCCTTCAGGTCTGGGGTTGGTTTTTTTGGTGGCTGTGGTGGGTTTTTGTGTTAAAGTGCAAGATACTCTGTTGTTAGTTATATGGTGAAGTCAACATCAAAACAAGGTATCAAAATTAGCCATTTCCTGCACGGGAGAATAGTAGAAGGAAAGATCTATCAATAAAACACATGAAATGCATACAATTAACTATTATTGCATGGCAGAGATGCTGCTAGAAGTAAGCAGCTGTCAGTCTTCAAGCTCCAAAATCCTTTTGCTCTGCTGAGTTTAAGAGTTGCATCCAACATCTCAAATAGCTGAGCAGAACATCTCAGACAGAGCTCTCATGCACTGGATGTCAAGAGTAGGAGTGCTATTTTTGGGGTTCATTTGGTTGGCATTTCTTTGTAAACAAAACAATGATTATATGCACATATAGATATGATACAAACATTTCATATTCTATATATACAATGAATTCAAACAGCTTAAACTAAAAGAAAGGCAAGAAGCCGGATCTGTTTCTAGACTTCAGAAGACAGGTTATTTTGCAAGACAACCTTTTGCCTGTTAGTAGTCACAAAATAATATTGATAATGAAAGCCATTACCTTTAGAGTTTCTGGTACCTGCTAGAACATTTGTCCAATTATTGTTACCAGGTTAGGGTAAGCACCCAGAAATAGCCTGTCCATTTCACCCATTACCTAAAGATCAAACTAACAAATATTTAGAACATCCAAACTCTTCCATCACCTAAGATACCTGATTCTGGGACAAAAAAACCAGCCTCAATTCTAGTAGTTAGCTTACTTTAGTATTTAGGTTACCTTAGCCATCAATATTCAACAAAATACCTAAGAAAATACTGAGTTCCCAACTTTTACTGAACTCTAAGGGGTCTGTGACTAACCAGGGACTGGCCCTTCAGCTTCTGATAATTTCTGTGATCAACATCAGTTGAAATTTGAGGTAAAGCCCAATATGAACAGTATTAACACATCATAAGAGCATTTTCTTCTGAAAAAGGCATGTCAAAGTATTACATGAAATGGCTTTCTATTAAGCCAGAGCATTTCTTCATTTGCACTCATCCGATGGTATAAGAAATCACAGCATTTATGAAACTCCCAAAGGGTCTTAAACTTAAGCGCTCCTTTTGGCTTATTTTAAGGGTCTAGGTTACAAACATTTCCCATTCTCTGATCTATAACAGATGTTTTCATTAATAAGAAATGGGTTCATTCAAATAAATTATGGATGTTGCAAGAAGCATTAGAGTAAACAGCATGCTAAGAGGAGAAAATTAGAGTCTTTAAAACAATTATTTTGACTGATAGGCAATATTACACCACTTCTTTATACTTTGGTCCTACAGCTCCCGTAACTTAGCAGTGTGAAGTAACAAAAAGGCTATTTGGAGAGTGTTTGCTTCTTACACCACTAAATGTGTGATCTGCACATTTTTTTATTACCAAAGCATCTCATTCTTTTTACAGAGCATAAATGTGTTAGTGTTACATCAAATGTCTACTAGTCCATTGGTATCCCAACATACACAACAGATTTCTGCCTTACTCTAGTCTACCCAGAAAGTGGTTCCACACTTAAAAAAACCTGCATTTTGTGAACACTCTATGGGAAGTAACAAAAATACAACACTGAAACTTTTACTGTGAAGTCTTTAAGTGATTGCATTTTTTTTTCCTTTGTGTGTCTGGAAAAACTGTTCATGTATAACAATGGAATAGTATTGAAAGTCCTAAAGATTTTATTTATTTATTCATACCTCTTCACTGACTTCTCTGGCTCATATCTTACTGAAGGCATTTCAAGTGTCATTCACATACAAGTACTTTTTGCATAATAAATTAAGGTGAAATGGATAAAACCTTCACTTTTGGCAGATACCTGAATACAATCTAGAACTCCAGTAATGGACTGGAGTTATAAATATAACAAATAAAACTCTGTTCAATAAAGCACTTGAGATGAGAATTCTTAGAATTTTTTTCTTTTTAAATAACACACAGACAGAAAGATGCAATAGTCCACATACAGAATAAATACAGATATTCTGTCTTAAGGGAATGCACTGTAGAATGTGCACAAGCATTTGCAATAAAAGATGACCAAGAAAGTCACAAAAAGGAATCAGAAGTAGTAATTGTACTAAATTGTATTTATAAATGTAGAAATAAAATATATTAGACTGGAGAGTACAAAATAAGTATTGAAGTGTATTCTGATATAACCTATAAGCAGACCTCATCACTTTTACAGTTAAAGCAAAGCACAGAGAGAATTAACAAACCGCAAGAATATCAGAAGGATGATTTTCTATAAAACTGAACTTTGGCACTTAAATATGTCAACATGTGGTACAGGAAAGCTCTTAGGGGGTTTAGCCATTCAGCTCTTAGGACAAGGAGCAACAGCCATAAACTGAAACACTAGGTTCACCTCAATATGAGGAAGAACTTACTTACACTGGGGGTGGCAGAGCACTGGAATAGGCTGCCCAAGGGGGTCATGGAGTCTCCCTCTCTGGATGAATTTAAAACACACCTGGACATGTCCCCACGTAACCTGCTCTAGGTGAGCTTGGCAGGGGTTTGGACTAGATGATCTCCATAGATCTCTTCCAAACCTAGCAATTCTGTGATTGTTTGATTCATACAATAAATATTTTTAAGCATTTCTTCATGAAGAAAAACTGAAGAGCTTAGTTATCCTTTATGTTTGCTCTACTTTTTAAAATGGGGACATCCTAAGAGTTTCAAATAATATTGAGCTTTGCACGTTGCATATACTGAGTTTTTCATATACATTTCATTTTCTTTTCAAAGAAGCAGAAAAAGGCAAAATAAAAAAGATGCATCTGCGATGGTGGCAAACAGGGAGAGAACATAGCTGCAATTACATGCATTTATCACTCAGGAATTAGGATCAATTTATATAATAAGACTGCCTTATTTGTAAAATTACTGATATGGATCAATTGGGAGGGGGCTTAATTGGGTGTTTTGTTGCTGTGACCTTTATGTTTGTTTGGATTTTTTTGCAGGGTGCAAGGAAGTCTGATGACATTGTGTTCTGAGGTGCTTTTCTCTCTCTCTCTCTCTCAAAAAAAAAAAAAAAAAAAAAAAAAAGACACACCTTGCTTAAAGGTGAGATTCTATAATAGGACTTCTTTCTCTTGGCTCAATAAAATGATTGCTCCCCAAAGCTACACAGGAAGCTCTAGATTTGACTACCAGATTTTGCCTATTGTTTTGCAAGAAAATTCATTAATAACTAATAAACAAAGGTTAGCAAGACAACAAGCATAACATTGTTACAGATGACCTTCATTTGCAACCATCTTTTTAAGGAAGGAAAATGTAGGTTTCTATAAAGGAATCTATAGTAATGTATTTAACCAGGCTTATAACTCTTTGCATGATGGGCAAGAAAAATTTGCCATTTTTACAGCATATGATCCCACCATCTCCAAAGCAATTGTGAAATCCTAAATTGATGTAAAAGGAATTTCATTATCATCTAGAAAGTATCCCCTGAGAGCAGCTTCCCCACAGAACAAACACTCCTTGCTCTGCATGATAATAACAATTTGCTTACTCTAGCTATTTCAGCACAGATGAGGAACAAGGTCACTAAAAACTTCTGTGCCCTTGTGTCACATTTCCTACTGTTACTTATAGTAGCGAGCTTACATTATTTCAACTACAATTTCATTATTCCATGAAACTCACCAACATAAAGAAGAATAAATATTATTGACTGTCATCACAGGATCTGAAGTGCTGAAGCTATGAAAGGAAACTTCTATTTTAACAATCCACTTTAAAATTCCTGTTACAGAGTCCCTCGGGGCCACAGTTAGCATTCACACTTTAATACACTACAGAGTACGTGGAGTGAGAAAGCACTGCATGAAGGTACTAGTACATTGCAAAACCTAAAACCAGAGAGTGGCTAGCTACACAGCACCTGCATCTGATAGCAAAACTAGGAAATTAAGACAATTTAACACCCAGCTAATTGAGAAAGTACAGATTCTTGAATCCATGTCAAAGGATATTGGCAATAATCTCAGGCAAGGGGAAAGCATGAACTCTTAATGACTCTCGAAAACAAAATGACCACTCCATCATGACTGCAAGAAATATTTTATTTTTCAATGATATGTTCATTAGGCAGAACATATATCAGAATGGACTACTAGCAAGACACTGACTGAGTGGACAGCTCGCCAAGGACTCTTACACGCTGCCACTGCAAAAGATGGCAATGACCACAAGTTTACCAACTCTAAGAAAAACAAGAAACTCCAACACTTAAGAGTCAGGAAAAGCAAAATGCGGCAGCCATTTGAAGGATCCATTTGGCACTTGAGACAAGCAAACATTTAACATGATTTGAGAGTAATACAACAGTGG
Organism: Acanthisitta chloris; assembly: GCF_000695815.1. Taxonomy (NCBI): domain Eukaryota; kingdom Metazoa; phylum Chordata; class Aves; order Passeriformes; family Acanthisittidae; genus Acanthisitta; species Acanthisitta chloris. The sequence continues at coordinate 38,263 of NW_008668596.1, forward strand.
AGATACAACAGATATAGGAGAAATTTTTAAAACTACCTGGGGAAAACATCTAAACAGCTGTGATTTACAGAATTTAATCTACTTGGAAAATGTGTGATATCAGCATTTTACAACAGACAAGACAATTCTACAAATTACTCAAAAGGGTAAGCTTAAATTGGCCAAGAGCAGCACTGAACCTAGAAAAGAATGAAGCACCCTTATTCCCATAAACTTCCGTTCCTTCAATCACTGGGATTCTTTTAGTACTAGTATCCTGTTATGAAACTAAACAGATTAGTACATGTTCCATTTGAAAGTAAATTCAGAGTGATGATACATCAAAATCTATGCTCCTAGAAGGGGAGAAACATACATTCTGGTTAGAAGAAATTGATCCATGAACCCATAAACCAAGCACTCTGCAACAGCAGTGAGTCCTATGCAGTAAATTAATAAAGTGAACTTCTCAAGGTGCTTATGTAATAAATGAGAGATCTTGAAAATGGGATTGTTAACTGATAGAAATAGAATTTAATTACCACTCATATTTATTCTGGACACTTCATTCATGAGAGACGTAGAAACTATTGTTTTAATAAATATCTGAATTAGCTTTTCTTGTACTGGAGTTATCTTTCAAGCTGCCTTACCATGCCCTTTTCAATACCTAGACAGAACCTTCCAATTTCAAAACACATCTATGGTTTTTTAATTAATTCCTCCAGTCTAATTTATGTGGTTTCAATTAATGGGAACGTTTGCCTCATTTTCTGTCAATAATAGTCACATTTATGGTTCACGCATTCCCAAATATTTGAATATACCATAAATCTTCAGGATTTTCACAGGGGATAAAAGGCCTATACAGTAAATGAAACCTTTCTGGTAGTAACCCACTCATCAATTCCCTCTCACTCATTTTCACTTAAGGCACCTTAATAACTACCAATACAAAAACTTTCCAAACATCCCTCAGAATTACTCATTTATCAAATTTTTCCTCCCAATCCCCTTTGAACAGGCAAGAGGCAGAGCTAAAGACTGTTCTGGAAGAAAAGGGAAAAGCAAGCCTGGTCTCACTTCCTCAGAGCCAACCCAAATCTTTGAAAAGTGTGTCTGTGAGGAAGATTTAGTGTTTTACTACTATTTAGGTTTTATCACCAGTAAGTGGTGAGGTGAAGTATAAAGGGTGAACTTGTCAAGCTTACTGCAATCTGATGTTTCTTCTTGTAATAAATACCTGCCTTTCACATGCAGTAGCTAGAGAAAAGTGTGGAGAGGAAACTCCAAGTCTGGCAGTCCTCAGTTGTGAGGGGGAAAAACTTTGTAATGGTTGGAGTTTATATGAGCAATTTGTGATTTCTACAGTCTAGAATAATATTTTTAAAATCGGGCCATGTTTGAATCACACAAGTGAGAAAGCTCACTGAAAGCTCATGTGGCACCTTTGTGTCTTAGCTTCAAGCTGCACATTTTACTAACTTTGCAAGGGAGACCAAATCACTGCTCTACATAAAATTTTGACTATGCAACACCATTGCTTAGAAACCAAGCTCAAACTTAAGCACATCATGCTTATTTTCAGAAAACTTTAAATATATATATTTATTTTCCAGTCCTTTAGGAACAAAAATACAAATATGCACAGATATCAAGGAAATGCCTACATAAAATAAGCATTGCTTAGGCCTCTCTATGAGTTTTGAGGTAATAAAACCTTTTATTAAAATTGTCTTCTAGCAAAAGGTATTAGAAATGTTGAATTCAAGTCAATGAAAACATGCATTTTCAATATTAGTCAATTAATCCCAAAGAAAATAACTAGAATACATCTCAACATTTGAAATTGGTACAAAATGGCTGCAAAAATAAAACATGTATTGAGTTAATATCTGAAGTTTATAGATTTTTATAATGTTTTGGGTTTTTTCTTACAAATACTATTTCAATATTGACGCTTCTTTCAACATAAAGAAACCTGAGAAAAGGAATGGAAAAACTGCTCTCCTTGAAATGATGCACTCCTGTCCCTCCAGTGGAAAAGGCAGATAAATATACTTCTCAATTCACTTTTATATAGCAAACACATGTGAACTTAAAGCATCTCTCAGGATGATGAAGAGATCCTTCTGCACACCAGTGCTGAAGGATCATTGCCGAAAGTGCCTAAAACACCTAATTCTGTCTATGTCTTTACCTCCATATCACAACAAATTGCAACAAAAAAGAGGCACGAGAAGAAAATAATCCTTTTGCTTCTCATATCCACAGCTTGTGATTTGATGCGATCTGACTTCTTAAGCTACCACCTGCACATTAATGGAGATGCAAAAGTAGCCTTTCATCAATGGTGTTTCCAGAGCTCTGGCTTTCTGGTTGTTATTTGGCATAATAGATGTGGAATCCTTTAAATGGGAGTCTTCACTAACAAAGCATAAATCTGCAAATCAGAGCAGCGATGCACTGACCTTGAACAATACATTAATTAAATGCTGGTAACGTTGGGATCCTGCACATAAAAACAGCTTCTGTAGCTAGTTCTCCACATTCAAGGTTTTGTTTCTATGAATTTAACAGCGACAGAGTCCTGGAATTACGACTCTTACACAGAAAGGCCTCAGCTTTTTTGCTTTTCATCTAGAGCCTTAGAGAAGATTTCCAAGGTTTCACAGCTTCTTCTATTAATGATATACAAAAAAAAGCAAAAACTGTTTCAAGTGTTCAGTCTGGACAGGGGAGAGAAGAACAGTTTACACTACGCTGCAAAAGAACAACAGGAAAATCATCCTAAAATGCTTATTAAACACAAAGGAAAACAAGGATGTAAAATGTTATTCTCACACATTCAGGTAGTTTGCTACACTTTCTGAAGTGTAATGGCCATGAAAATCAAGGAACTAAAATATGCCAGAAATAACAATTCTTACATTCTCTTTGGGGGCTCATGTGCCACAGATTGATAGATTGAACCCATCCCTGAAAAGCTGATAGAAAAAAAGTCTTAGAATTTATCTGTTTCTTGGCATTAATACCTCACAAGATAAACAGTTAACAACACTACACTTTCTGAAGTGTAATGGCCATGAAAATCAAGGAACTAAAATATGCCAGAAATAACAATTCTTACATTCTCTTTGGGGGCTCATGTGCCACAGATTGATAGATTGAACCCATCCCTGAAAAGCTGATAGAAAAAAAGTCTTAGAATTTATCTGTTTCTTGGCATTAATACCTCACAAGATAAACAGTTAACAACACTACACTCATTTCAAGCACAAGTAATTACAGACATTACTTTGGAAACTAACTGAGGACTGGCATGTAAAATTCAGATCAAACAGCTAAATATGAATAAACTAGAAGATGAATTAAATTTTCAGAACGAGCCAAATGATTGCTAGAAGCTATTAGCTGTTTTGAGCATGCTGTTCTGATTACCTGCTTAAAGCACAAACATGCACAGAGCCTATCCTTACAGACCAGTAAAAATGGCAAAATGCAACCGAGCCCAGCAGCAAGAGGGGAGGGGAGGAGAACACACTAATTAAATGACAAACGCAGAATAAAGTGGGTCAAGCAGCCCAACCCTCCTCCATCATACTCAAAGAGCTACAGTGGCAGGAAACCATATGTGCAATTCAATCATCTCTAAAAAAAGTTCTAGTAGCCCTTCAGGATCAGTCTGAGAGGTGCTCCCCTCCCCAACATGAAGTTTCCAGCTCAGTGTGTGACAGACTAAACTACGCAATGTCTACCGCCAGAGGGAGGTCTTCTATTAGGCTGCATCTTCCTACAGCTTCCTTCCCTAC
>NW_008668596.1:42076-80444 GCF_000695815.1 Acanthisitta chloris
CAGGGAAAAAGCCTCCCTCTTTCTATTAAACCATTTGAAAGAGTCTCTTGCCAGATATATCTACCTTAGAATAATTACTGCTACAGCATATTTGAATGTCTATTTAATAGAAACAACTTGGTAACCAATCCAACATTTCCATCTCAAACAACCAATAAAAAACATGCCCTTGATCCTCTTTCTGACACATAACATAAAGACAATAGAAATGCTCATTTTTGATATGATTAGGGACCAGTACAGTACTTCTTCCAAAACAGAAACTATTTCTACTTTCTTCAGTGGGGAGAAAAAAAAAATGAAAATAAGTGTAAAATAGCATCACCTTGCCATCTTCCATAGCATCAGTTCAGCACATTGTCAGACTTGAATGATAAAATTTTAAACTAAACAAGAGAAAAAGAGAGATATTTGCAGAAGCAAGACTGATGTCATTTCATCTTTGGTAAATTCTATTGTATAAACCCGTGGGAACAACCCGCAGTGCAGTTTCCTAATAGAAATGGGTACCAACAATGTCTAACTGCAAGCATTTAGTTTTGGCACAAGTTTGAGTGGACAGAGGCAAACACCGCTGGAGACAGGTTCAGAGTGCTACATGAGGAGACGAACTACTGCCATATAAAGTGCCTGAAGTGCTCTCTTGCAATACTTGCCTTTATTGACCACAGTGGGAAACTCCATCATGCATGCGCAGAAGAAAAGAATTACCCTACAACCCAAACATCTCATTTTACAATGGTTTCAACTATTCTGCACAAGTAATAAAAACAAACCACTTGTGTTTGGAAAAAAAAAGCCACCCAGAAAAAAATGAGAAGAGTTATGTTTCCTACAGAGCTGAATAGCTAATACCTACAAGACTCAAATCAACAGCAAATAGAAATGTAGATGAAAAACAGAGACTATAGTTTTCCTGTGTGTATCACTTCAAATACAGCGTACATCAACTCCAGTATTCAGGAAAAGAAACCTGTCATCCATTGCACTGGCTATTTCTAATTAAAGCCTACAAGTTCTTCAGTATGTGACCATTAGATGGTGACTTTTATCAGGTGAATCTCCCATGTTAAATTTGATCTTGCTGGAGAAGCAGAAACATATTTAATTAAAATAGGGGAGTAAAATTTCCCTATTAAACGGATTTTGCTTGGAAACAGCGATAGTAAATCTAATATGTAATACTCTGTGGCTGACTTTCCACTGTTCTTCCTCATTTACAATACTGTAAAGAAAGATTTCAATGCTGCCTAATTGCACATTAAAATATCTCTGAGCAAATGACTTCAGAATATAGTCTTATAATCAAATGGTAGGACCATAGTGACAGATGTAACACCAGATACATTTTATGCCTATATATAAAATTAACTTCAGTAAAAGAAATATTTAGCACAGGTAAAAACAGAAGAAAAAGAAATTTTTTTTCTACGTGGGAAAGGAATAATGTAACCATTCATTTTATTCATACTATGGGCTTGGATTAGCTCCAGAAACTCTATTTACACACACAAATAGATGCTTCATGTGTTTACTTAAATAAAAAAAGGTCTGCACTAGATATTCCACAAGACAACTTGAGGGAACATTTGATTTTCTATTAATTGTCCAAGGTTTCTGTAAACATTACTACATTCAGATTCAGAGCAAATAATAGTGGCAGCTCAACTGAAAACAGAAGTAAAATGAAGGGGCTTCAGGTGATTACATCAATCCACAGCCTAACATTTGAATGATTTTTTTTTTCTAGAACTAAATTCCAAGTTGATGCATGTTTTCTCCAAGACTTTAAGAAAGCAATTTGTAGACCTGCATGCTAACTGCACCGATATAGCATAGAAACTCAGAGTTTGAATCTTAAATCTTGTTTCATAAAGGCAAAGACTTCTGCCAATCTCCTGCACTTGATTTCACGGGCTCAAGAAAGTTGCTGGTTACGCCGTACCTTCTTCCAGCCAAATTCTGCAATGACTAAGAACATATTAGCACTACAAACACCCTGATATGAAACCTCTATATTCAATTCCATCAGCATACTCCCTAATTAATCTGTGATTTCTGCAACACACTCTGGGATTTCAATCTACAATCTCCTCCATTTCCCAGTTCACAACATAACTCAATCTTGACCGCAACACCGGTCTGGGTTCCTGCTTATTCCTCCATTTCCAAGTTCCCCAGGCTATATTAGTATGTGTCGGCTGCATCTGGGATAAACAGTCTGATTACAGAAGCTCAGCTTTCAACTACAAGATTTCAAGACCTCATATTTAATTTAAGGACTCATTTTTATATTTTGCAGACATTTACACTAACAGCTGTGCTACTTCTGCTTTGCCTAGTCTGCCCTGAGTTGAATTCTGCTTTATTAAATTACCGCCAAACTGAGTTCTGGTTGTGATGCCACTTGAATTAGTAGATTTAAATGTGCATATTTAAAATTATTTTTTTAAAACAGAGACAAATAAATCAGGAGCCCAAAAGAGACCATGGTGGTAGAGGTGACAGATGAAATCCAACCTCCTGTAGTATGTTCACAACTGGATTATTTCAAGCTGCTCTACACTGAATTGCACAGCACTTACAGTGAAAAAGGGCCCATGCTATATGACTGAAGGTAAAGCTTGTGTTTACTGTGCAGTGAACTTTTCAGTATTTGCAAACAGACTTCCAGTTTTGTTAGCTACATTTTCACAACCATTTTGTAAAGGTATTCAACTGCATTTAGAGTTAGGGAAAAGCTATGTATGAGGAAAATTAAGCCAAATTTCATGGTGGAGATGCATGAGAAAGTCAGGAAGCCTACATTCATTTCAAATTTAGGAAGGGTTTATTGGTGGGTATTTTTAGAAGTTCTGAGAACAGTTTGCCTCGTTTTCTTAGTCTGGCACCTTGGTCACTACTGATGATAGGGTGCTGGCTAATCCTAGCTTTGGCTGGCCCTATATAAACATTCTTTTATTCAATTTCATGAATTATTTAGGTATTGCTCACTTGTGCACAGAGAATGGTTTGAAGAGAGCAAGCAACACTAATGAGAAAGGAGCTGAGGAAAGAGTAACAGAAAACAGCAAAGAAAGAATATAGTCAGGAGTATACTGTGTGAAGAACTCCATGTCACAAAATCAATTCATATGAAAATTCTGAAATTAGCCATTTTGCTTGCAAATTGTAAGGTTTGCCACTTACATCTTGCTTAATCATCTTAACTCTTCTAAGCAAACAAATTTGTTTTTAAAAATAACTTCTGGAAAAGAGCTCACCAAGTCCTTATGAAAAGAACCAGCACTTATAACATCTTTATAAACATTACACAATACTTAAGGAGCTTGTTATTTTGCAAACAGCAAAGTGACTAGCATAACTTCATTGAAAGTAATGCCATGGCTGACATCAAGAGCTTTTCAGTCCCTGACCTTTGCTCTCCTTTTCCTGAGGACCCTGAAGTAGCTCATTAGAATGTATGGCAAAATTACCACTGTCAGATTCTAGGGCTTCTTTCTCTTATTCTTACTCATCAACCCTGAAATCTCTTCCCTTCTCCATGCTGCCTTAAAAAATAGTTTCAGAAACATGAATCTTATGTTCTCTGGTCGATTTAAAGATGATTTACAGTAGTTTTTTCCCATCAAACTTGCTTTACAAGAGAACTACACAATGATAGTCATTTGTAATGCCATGAGAATAACTGCATCAGTCTGAAAATCAGCATCAGTCCCTCATGTTGAAGACATGGCACAAATCTTGAGTATTTTCAGACTTGTTTTCACATCAAAATGTAGTATCAGAAAAGTAGTGACTCTTTAAGAAGCATTACAGTCACAAAGACTGCTAGGAACAGGTTTGTCTGTCAAATTCATTGCAATGCAGGATTCCCAAGCTTTCTCATGCTAAAGATTGAGGCAGACACAGGCCAGTGGAGAGTGGTAATTGTACATGCCCACGAATGGTGTGTAGCCAGCTTCTGAATTCAAGACTCATATTTATGATTTTCTGCACAGGCTGCCTTCCAGACTCCTTTCAGTGCTGTAAAAGGTATTTTATATTAGCAATCCATGTCTTCTTTTCATCACTTATTTTTAGGGAACAGTATCACATGTTACACTGATGGACACTTCTGCAAATTTTTTCCCTCCTTTTTGAAAATATCCCCAAGCAAATGGTATCTTATATTAAACATAAGGGAAGTTAAGGCTATCGTTGGTCATATTTGCACTGTCTTCTCACTTGAATCATAGAATCATAGAATCAGCCAGGTTGGAAGAGACCTCAAAGACCATGAAGTCCAACCCTACCATCGTTACTAGACCATGGCACTAAGTGCCACATCCAGTCTCACCTTGAAAACCTCCAGGGATGGTGAATCCACCACCACCCTGGGCAGCCCATTCCAATGCCTGATTACTCTCTCTGTAAAAAAATCTCTTCCTACTTTCTTTTTTCTCTAGTCATTCTCTTACTTCTGCTATCTAGCAAAAGGGAAAAAAAGCCCATGGCTAGAGGCAAATCAGAGGCACTTTATTCTTAACTAGGCAAATGCAAAGTGGTCCCAATGCACCTGAATCCTGTCAAGACCATAACATGCCAAACAGTACCAGGTTTAGGAAGATCTGGAAGTTCAGTAAAGGCACAGAATTACCCTTCTTCTCTCCTGAACTCATTTTCATAGTTTTTTTAGGGAACCAAAACTTAGCCTGCTATTACAATGCTAAGAAAATAGAATTTCTATTATCTTCTTTACCTGTTCAATGACAGCAGCCTGAAAGGCTTTCATCAAATCTCATGAGGTGAAGAACAGAAAGCTGTAGCTTTCCACCCGGATGCCTGATTAGTACTAAAATATCTTCAAAAACATCTGCTTTTAAAAATAGAAGTTGGTAGCACAGCCTCTCTATGCTAATACAAAATTACTGTCTAATTGAAGTTCAAATGAAACTGAGCCAGAACTGCCAAGCTACAACTACTTCACAGATTTTTGTCCTACAAAGTTTTATAATTTTTCCTGAGAAGATGAACTCTCTACAGTGTGTTCTGTCATGGATCTACCACTGATGCCTAGAAGTTCCTCAGGAACTTGCTCAGTTTTCCAGAAGGAGTCAGAAGTGGAAAGTCCACAACCAGGAATTTCTGAAATTTTTAAACAGAGGTTACATGACTTGTATAAGCAAAAAACACCACCTATTTTGTTATTCAGCTGCAAACAACTACCTAAGCTAAAGAACTAGAAGTCACATCAGGAAAGAACATTAGAATATATATGCATCCAATTAGGAACAACTGCTATTTCTTGAAAATGTCCAGAGAATATTACAATAACTTACAGTTTGTTTAAAAACATACCAGATAGATGAATAATTGAATTATGAAGTGATTAAAAATCTGTAGATGCAAATGAAAGAGCAGACAATACGATGACAACTTCAAGTCTTTTATCTAACTAAAACTGCAAGTGCAACCAAAACATATTTATTTAAGATTCTATTCAGCAACTAAATACAATGAAAGAAAACAGAATAAACAGAGAGAGCAAAGATGTTCTTTAGGTATCATGCACCTGAAAGTAATTTCATTAGAAAATAAAAATCAGAATGGGCCTCAGAATAAAACATTGCAATAACAACATGCAATTACATACTGCTTTTATTTTGGAAAATAATAAATTGTCATCTTTAAGAAAGCACTCAATAGTCTCAAGTTAATTAAGGTTCAAAATTATTAGAGAAATATATATATACACACACCACGCACTCACTAAACTATTAAAAAAACAATTTAATTTGGTTAATTCACCTTATAACAAAATATATACCAATACATCTATCTTAAATTTAATGGTGCTTATGCATGTCGGCTGCTGTCCTAAAAATGATTTGGCAATCATTGTGCAGTAGGTCCATTAGTAGGCCACCTGTGTTGTTCCTGCAGAGACTGTGAGCAGTCTGGGACCTACCCTAGTCCTCCTTTTCAAATGTAAATGGTGCATGAGAGCACAATTATTTAATTCACCCATTTAATCCTCTTAATACTTTAAATATGCCAGAATTTGGTCACAATGAAGAAAGCTTTTCTCTTGTGGCACAGTATTACCTTTATTTACTGTATTTTAGCATCTATTTTTCATGCTCATTCACCCTAATTAGGGCTTTTCTGAGCAAAAAGGTAACAATTACCGCGTTCTCTAGCCAGCATAACACTGCTTCTCCTAATCAACATGTTGTAAAAAGGCAAGACAAAGAATATGACAAAAAAAAAATCCCTGAAAACCCAAAAACATCAAGTTATTTCAACCAAGTACCATGACAGGCAGTTATTATCACAGACTGTGATACACAGTATACTGTCATATCATATTCTTAGTAAATACACAAGCTAGAATTACAAGAGATGCTACTCTGCTCTTTTTAAAATACAAGCCTATACTCAAATGCAAAACCTGAATTTTCTGACAGAAGTGAAATGAAGTCAGAGCAATGAAAAAGTGTAAAACACTGGCAACTTGCATTTGGCTTCAGAAACTTCTAGTCCTTGAATTATTCTTGCTGATGTCATGGCATCTTACTTTTACTGATTAAGAAACCTTCCCCTCTAGTATCTATATTGGCAGTATAGTCTCCACTACGAATAGCAGTCTTTTGTACAAATATTACAACGGCAGAGAGCTGTGAAGAATGCTTTCTTCAAAACTTTGATTTTCTGTGGCTTCACCCAACATTACATAAATTGAGTTAGTTACAGAATTAAACTGTGATTTTAATCCTTTAGATGTTCATTGACATTTTATCTATTTAATTATACGATTAAATATACTTTCCAAGTGTTTCTATATGCAAAAAACTGCTTTAGCAGATTGTGCGGCAAAGCACCCTGCAATGGAATGTTGAGGAAAACCCAACCTCCAAAGTGGGTTTTATTTTCGTCCTTTTTATTGCACCGGACTCAAAAGAATGAAGTAACTTCTTGGTTGCCACTGTGTTTCATGACTTATACCACTCACCTGCAGATGTAGAGCCTGGATATACAAAATTACTGTTTCACTCCTTAATTATTTACTGTTGCTTTTACTGCTTCAAGTAGTACAAAGAAATTTTCATCCAAAAAAAGATTCCTTAAGAATTAGAATTAGAATTTCATATTCTGAAAAAATATACCATATTAACATGAAGCAAACCAAATTAATCTAGCACTCCTTCTCCATTTCAGTACATCTCTTTAAAAGCCTTATACCAATAACCCATCTATATACTGACTTTCATGGACAAATCATTAATCTTCCCCGCACTGCTTATCTCAGCTAGGGTAACGTTTGATCTAATTCTAACAGATTTTCATTTCAGAACCAATTGTAAATCTCAGCATGGGATTATATACAACTTCAACAAGACAGTCTCATGCAAGAATCTGCTGACATGCACTTGTTTAGATTTGCAGTGTTTTCCTTATGGGGGTCGGAGCTCAAGGAGAAAGGTGAGCTGAAAAAAAGAATATTTAAAAAGAAGTGACACTTCTTTTCTGCTAATCATATTGATATGACTATGTATGAAATCTGACTAATGTGGCATTTCTATTTACCTTTAGAAATTTCAAGGCAAACTCTGTGTTCCCTCTTTATAGGTGATCTTCACTGCATCTACTGAGTTACAGCAATTAATGCAAAGCAAGAAAGCAGCTCTGTAAACCTGCTGACAGCCGTTTAATGGGAGAGGTGGCAAGTGGTAGACATGTCCTGGCAGTGTACTTAATGGATACACAAACACCCACAGTTCTCAGCTTAAAGTGATACTGGCAGAAAATTAACTGAGAGATGCAAAGCTCATTTAACAAAGAGACCCACAGCAATCCGGACAATGTAAGGCCGTGTAAAGGTTGGGAGAGGGAAAGCAAGAAGATGCATTTCTTCAAGGAGATGGCAGTCTTTAATTTCACAAGTCATTTTATTTAGCCTTGTTGCTTCAGTGCACAAACTGCTGCCTCTGCTTTGCAAAGCAAATGCTTCTGTACAGATCTGTAAGCTCCCTGGACAGAGCATGTCACAGACTTGCTTGAGTTAAAAGGAGATTTTCATGGTAATAACACTGCCACCATATCATGTTTTCTTCAGACACTTCAGAACGTGGCTGTAATAGAAATTATAGTGTCTCTCTCACATTATGACCATTTCAAAAAGCAAACCTCAGCGACTGTCCAATCTATTGCAATTACTGACCGAAAAGCAAACCAGTTAAATTGACTCAACTACTGGCACTGGGAAATAGAGAGACCTACAAACAATGATTAAAAAAAACCCAAAACACAAACAAAAAAACCCAAACACCACAAAACCTTACTACATGCTGAAATAAGAAAAAAAACCCCCCAATTCTTTCAGTAATAACCAGAAACCCAAACAAGGCAGGGCTGCAAACCCCAATTCTTTCAGTAATAACCAGAAACCCAAACAAGGCAGGGCTGCTGTTCTACCATACAAGGTATGATGTAAACAAAAGAGAACATGCAAAGGCAAGACCACAGGTAGCATATCTGGGATTTTACAGAATACTTCAAATATTGCAATGAAATCACAAGTTCAAACTCTTCTGTAACATTTGTATGGGATTCCTTCTTTGTGGTGACTAAAGGATCAACTACACTGATTTATGATCTAGTATAAAGGGTAATCATCCTCTTAATTAGTATTTTTAAGCAATTTTCTGTGGCACTGAGAGCATGCTTCTTATTGCAGAGAAATGAAATTTCAACCCCTGAATTCCTTGCAATAATTAAAATAAGGAAAATGTCAGGCTGTCTCTTTTCTGGGATCTGACATTTTCCAACACAGAACACACAAATCTGAAGTGACCTGTAAATCCACTACTCTCTTCCTCCAGACCTTCTCTTTGAGCTATCTGTATACCAACAGCTAGGGAAAAAAAGCCTGTAAGCCCTCAGATATTATAATGGTATAATTAGACAGCATTCCCTGAAGTTTTAGAATTATGCAACTATTGGTTAAGGCTTCCCATCCTCTCTTCTTACATAAAATTTCAGAAAGAAAAGGACCATATAACTGCAAGAATAAAAAAAGTCTTTAGACTTTGCAAAAATAAATCTCCTTTCACTTAAAAAAAATAATTTTCTAATACAGTTCATCTAATCTCTAGTAGAAGGCAATGTTATTCTTCGAACTGGAGAAAAGAAAAACCTAAACCTATCCCACCCTATTAACTTACATGCGCCAGAAATCTGAAATTTTGTCCAATGCAAAAATACCCTAAGCACATTCCAACGAAACTGTATCCAAAACAAGATGACTGCATCATTTAAAAATCTCATCTTGAAGAGATAAACATGCCACAGTTCAGAAAACATTTCTTCCAACAGCTGCAGCAGTTTAAGCAGCTCTCCCTGCGTGTTCCTCAGCCAACTGTCCTACACCCCAAGTGTGATGAAACAGGCCAGAAAGATGATCTGAATTTGGAAAAAATACAACACCTCCTCTCACCCCAAAGAACCTCATACAACAGAACAAGCACATTTTTGTTGTCAATTTTTCTGACTCTGGTCACCATCACATAGTTCCCAGCCCAGTCACACAACAGAACTGGGGGCAACACTGAGGAGGGAAAAAAAAACAGGGAGTCCTTGAAGCTATGTCAGTTGCAGAAGAAATGTACTTGAAACTCTGGCTTTAGTTTCATGTATCTGTACAGTAAGCAGTGGTAAATTTTCAGGAGTTGTGTTCTCAGTATCTAAAGCTGGCTGCAAAATCCAGTAACTTAGTTACCATTGCTTCAGTAGCTTTATGGGAAACTTCTTACATTATACGCTCTACCTATAGACACGTATTACCTGTGAATGATGCCACACTTGAAGACAGTATGGCAACACTTTCGACCTTTCCCTCTCCCCTCCATGCAGCTCAGTCAACTTCCTAATAGCAAAACTTTAGAATGCATTTATCTTTTGGTATGATAATCTCAAATAAGACTTTCAATATACTTTTCATTTAGAACTGTCTAAATCACAAACAAGAACTACTGTCTCTCTGACACAGCTAAGTATCTATAGCAAACATTCTCAAAGCAGCCACGTATCTTCCACAAATATCCCTTCCACCATTTTTCTCAGCTAAAGGACAGAATTCCTCTCTTTGTAAGCATGCATGTCTTTGCCAGGGGTATCACAGGAGACAGCATTGTAGAACGATTTAAAAGTGGCAACCTTGACAATGCTTCTATCAAAAAATAAATAAATTATAAATTAAACCTTCCTGCTCCAGAGGCAAATCAGTTGCAAACAATAGTCAAAAATAAATCTCCCTTTGCTATTAGTTATTGGACAGTTGTGCATTTTGTGTTCTAGATAATTTTTTTGCTACTTTACATAGTATAAGTCCTGGGTACTTCCCACTCCAGACAAGCTTCTGAATGCAATCCAACTCAGTGTCATTTCCACTATATTCCTAAAATTCTCTTGGAAGTAATGAAGGAAATGCTTAGATATATTTTTATCTTTCAGCTTTCACTACTGTAATACTTTGGTCAGAAGGCACCTCTGAGCACTGCCCTGCTGAAAACATGTAGAAACATGTCATTAGCACTGATTACCTTTTTCTATGATGCAAAGATGAAACAAATCAAGATATATCTAATTATTCCTATATTGACTGTCAGGTAATTTGACTATATATCCTTAGCTCATAATTAGCTTTGTAATTTCCACTACCCATACATTCTGCCCCATGTATAACGAACGGATCCCTCCCCTACAGTCTCAGAGCTATTTGTGAAGTGGTAAAATACACTGAAATGCAGAACTTGCCCAGGTGTTTGCATTTTGATGGGTTATCTTACCCCTAAGTTCAGTCAGCTGTGTGGCCAAAACAACCATACCAGCAGAGGAAAATATCAAATGAGGTCTTCCAATTCAGTTTACCTATTCCAGTTCATATTGCTGGTGACTTCAATCATCTAAACATAGAAAGCTTAAGCACATGTAGCTTCAAGATGACACTTCCCAACACTGAGCCTGGAACCAGCTACTCAGAGAGGGTGCAAGAGTGGTCCAAATAGAGACAAACTTAACAAAATTAAAAACAAGGCTGAGAAATCTGCAGAACAAACTGGACAACTTGATAGCTGAAGCATTTCTTTGAGGCACAGCTACTGTCTGACAGGTAAGAATGAAAAAAGCAATACAAAATCTAACAAAACAATCTATACCACCATTTGTCAAATTCTACATGACAAGATGAAGTCCAAAATTAATACAAAATCAAAGAAAAGTTTAGCATGCAAAATATACTAGATAAAAGCAGCTATTAAATCAGTAGACAGTATAAGCCTTCCGAAGAGACTTACAAAAAAAACAGTAGCTTGAAACATTACATGATGTCTCCAGGGGTTTTATCTTTGATAGAAAAAAAATGAACCTATCATGGTATAACTTTGCTGTCTGCTGAGAAACCTGTATTCTGTCATCTGTTCAACCCAAAGAACTATACTAGGAGGAAATTTCAGCAGTGAGCTCCACAGCTTCTGAAAGGTTATGTGATTTTCTGCTCTTCCTTTCAGGTTAGGAAATTCATACAAAGATGTGGAATTTTGTTTTCCTCCTATTGCTTCTGCATTGTGAAGAGACAGTAGGAAAAGCTTTAAGAATAAATATACATTTCGGAATATATCTTGAATCCCTGTATGCACAAAGTGAAGAGAGGCAGTAAAGTGTTTTCAAAACCAGGAACATTGATACAGTGGAACTAAGCAGATCAAGCTTTCAGACTGTATTTTTAACGCACTGAATACATGGCTGGCTGGGCAGACTAATAAACAACTTCAAATACCAGCTGAAGGAGCTCTATAATGGAAAGACAGACTAACCAAATAAAAGCCTAGCAGTAAAAACAGCTTATTTTTTTACATTGCTCCTATTTGCCTGTCCACAAAATCCACAATGTCTTTACTATTTGTCCTCTACCTAATTTATCGTATTGAAAACTAACATACATGAACTTACATAAGTGGAACTTCAGAACTATTTTGTGTACAAGGCTCGTGATTTGGGTTTGATTTCTCAGAAGTACCCTATTGTTTTGGTTGCTTTTGAAAGTGCTACTGATCTAAACATAAAGGCACAATTATTTAACCATTCTGAGTCTGGATAAAACATACTTCTTTAGCTTTAGGAGCATGACAGTAAACATTCATTTATTTAAATCAGTAAGAATGACTTCCCTGTTCTTTCCCTGTGCACAGGAGTTATAAACCACAGATGTCATCCACATTTAATTGTCAATCTGGGATACCCAAGCATGTTCTCACTGGGTATGGTGCAGTACTCAAGTTACTACACAACTGTGTCATTTATCTGAGCTCAACACACATTCCTATGTTATATGATGGAAGTCAGAATGGAAAGATGCAAAATGTGTGTCTCAGGTATCAATGCAAAGTCTAACAGATACAGTGAACAAAATAGGCATTTTTTAAACAAGTATGGCAGACCAGTGGAAATCAAGAGAGCTAACACTGTGAAGATTACAGCAGAAGCCTTAACTGTAAAGTCATTTCTGCTCTCAAAAAACTCCTGTACTGTCCAAGCCATGAGGAGACATATGGGAAGCAAGAGATTAGCAGCTAGTAGTAAAAACAACAGGATAATCTCTTGAACATATGCATATTCATTACCATGCTAGCACAAAGTCCAGTGCTGGCTGTCACTCAAGTTATAAATTGTTTCCTGGGAGAAAACTTTGGGATAGAGAGTATACAGGACACATTTTCTTCAGCAGTGATAGGAATTTTAGGATTTGTTATTCTTCATAGTTGATGAACTGCATTGGCAACCAGCACGAGCCAAAATTAAAAATTCAAGTAAGGAAAGCAGTGGGGTTTACAAGCTTTTGTAAACCATCCAAATATTTAACACATTAGTAGTAGGAAGTCTGGTGACAGATGAGAAAGCTGACATTTCCTAAATAGAATCAAGAATTTACAGGACCACAACAGAGGTCTCAAAGCACAGAAACCTGCTTTGGCAGATTGCTGCAAAACCAACAGATGTAAAACAGATTTTAAAATGTTATACTGCTTCACCTGTTATTACACATTACAGTGTATTTTGAGTTACATTTGGAGAGCTGGGAGACAAATACTGTTCTCAACAGATAGAAAGCTGTGTTTTGGAAGAGATACCACTGCACAGAGTTCTATTGTGAAATGTTATCTGTAACTAACAAATACTAGTTTGCACAAGAGCAGTTATACAGGACACTGCTTCTGTCATTTGCACACTGGACATAAGCAAGTATTTTCCCTATTGCATGATTAAAAAGACATTCAAATAAACACTAAGGACTGTTTACCAGTGATGGTTGTTCACTGTTTTGGAAGGCACAGATGCTTTTCCCACTCATTCCTGTTGCTATGACATTAATGTACAGTAAAGGAAACTTTCAATAACAAGTGAGAAACAATCAATAGCAATTTACCTTAAGGGTTTGACAAGCAGTTAAGCAATGCTTCATTCTTACAGAAATCCCTAAAAGCAGCTGTTGGAGCACATAAATGTCCTCTATAATGGCAAAAATAAAAAAGTGCAGACACACCTGAGGATTTGTTCCTATCACTTTCCACAAAAAGAGAATTCAAAATAAAGGACTGACAGACGTTAACTGAGGTCCTTGGTAAGTATGTTTGTTCTTTAAATATTTTAAGTTCAGTAAATACAAGGTGCTTTTGCCCTAAAATTCTGCTCAGTCAGAAGACAAAACAGGTAACTGAACAAACACACCATCAGGGTCCAGTTTAAGAAATGCAGTATGGCCTTCCCCACTCGCAAAACCCGCGTGTACTTTGAGCCTGCAGAAACACTTCCTATTCCTCCTTCAGGAAAGAGGTGATTTCATTATGCTTAACACAATCATCAGCTCACATGGAAAATGGCCAATACCATGTCAGCTCTCCTTCAGAATGAGACAAGGCTAACACTTCACGCCACACATAAGCAGTGGTTACATAGTGTCCAGTGAAACCACATATATGTAAACATATGTAGTAATTGACATCTTTAAATGAAGGATACTTTCATTTTCTTCACCCCGAACCAGAAACATGCTTTTCCTTCTTGCAACTTGTGTTTCTAAACCAAATACTGATGACATTTAAGTCATTTGGCATTAGTTTTCTATATCATAAAGACAGTTCATTCATTATTTGATCAAAACCTCTAAGTTAAAACAGTTCCTAAGAATTGTTTAACACTTTAACCAAGAATGCTGGCTTTGTTTTTATTGCTGTTTTACCTCCTCCCAATTCTTTCATACACAAAACCAGAAAATGCATGCGTAGTTCCTAATGAAAAGGCACTTAAAACCATATAGATGGTTTAAAGGAAAAAAAGCCAAGCATTACTAATTTGCACATGTTTGCACCATTAATAGCTCAGGTTCAATACTGGATAAGATAAACTATGCTCACTATATATATATAAAACCTGTCCATATACATATATATAAACATATATATACATACATACACACACACACACACACACACACATATATATATATATATATATGTGGACAGGTTTCCATTTAATTCTAGGTAGACAGAAGAAGTGAGCACTATTTTGATTATAACACTCACAAAGGGACTTTGTAGCTAAAACATTGATTTCCCCTCCAATACATTGTCAGCTTGAGGGCACTTTTCAACCAACATGTTGATCCCTGAAGCAACTTTGATTTTTAGAAAGCGTTCTTGTGTAACAGTTAGCAATCACCTTCTCAAGAGGGCTTTCATTTATGGTGCACGACTTCATTCTGAACATTTTTTAAGTTAGCTGACATTGAGATGACAGAGTTTCTCATCATGAGGAAGTGCTATTTATTCCGTTAGCATATGGTGCAACCTCCCTGCTGTCCATCGAGGAATACAAGAGCTGCCAAGGGACAGCACCACTTCCTAATTCTTTAGAGCCTCTCAAATTAACACCTTTATCACTGTATTTCATATAGCAACAAAATTCTTCTGGATTCTATTTGCTCTTGATTTCTTCATGACAATCTCTATTCAGCCCTGTGACCTCCAACACAGGTCTAAAAATCACATTTAAAGGCAAATTACCAGGATTTTGAAAAACCATGCAGCTTGTTATTCAGCTATCCAAAGACAGACACTCCAGGACAAACTGTCATCTTCTAACCAATGCAAATCAGTCAAGGAATGAGACAGAGGCAATTCAGCAGGCACCTCAGAGGCATCATTTGCAATGAAGTGCTGTTTCAACTCAGTTATGAAGTTACATGCCATCCCTTCAAGGCATAACACTGAAGACAAGTGAATATACTTTGGGAATTAGTTTGATTAAATCTCTGGGTTTACATTTAATTTAGAGAGGGCATTCTCTTAATTGCAAGAGCCTCTTCATGCTTTGCATGAAAAAGAAACAATTAGAACAATCTGAAACAAAATGAGTGTGAAATTTCTCTACCATCTCACATGCCACTGCAGCAAGCGCAGAGACATGTAACAGATGGTCAATTTAACTTACATTCTCAGTTATTAAACACTACCTGCAGGTCCATTAAACTCTTTTCTACTGGAAACACTGTATAAATTACTTTGTATCCACAATGCTGAGGATTAACTTGACCTTTCTCTAGAGCATGATACATTCCTGCACAAAGCCATTGATGTACAAACCTAAAATGACTTCGACTATTCTTCTAGAGCCGAATTTTACAGTTATGCCTTTTGTAGGTGAGCTGGAGAGTGTCAGTCATCTACCTTACTGTTCCTTTATGACAAACACCATGGAGTACTAGAAAAAAAAGCACACTGACAGATTAAGGTACTATTAAACAGCCACATGAACCCAGGAATTGAAAATCCTGGGAGCACAAGAAGCAGACAAAAAGGCTGAAGTACTGTTTCACACAGGTGGTATCTGTGCCTCTCATATGCAATTTACATAACAACTTTTACCTGTTCTTAGAAAATTGCTTCAACAGCTCCCAAGAATGACAATACATAACACTGGGACACTGTTTTTAATTCTCTACCCAGCAAAAATAAAATAGTGAGAACTTGGTCAAACACTGATTTTACCAAAACAGCTTACCTTACAAGTTCTTCACGATGTATATCACAATAATTGTATGCAAATTAAGATGATTTCTGAACTCCATAATTTCTGCTATCTTAATTAATTGATTTAATGTATTCTGATCCTCGTAAAGAGCATAGAGGATGAGGAGCTGTTTGCTGTTATTATTACAATCTCAAGTAAAACTACTCCTGCTCCAAATACATTTGGGAGGTATGAAGCAAAATTCTTTTGAGCTTCTTATCATGTCACATTTAACACATGGACTGTCAAGAAATAACAAACTTTTCGTTAGCCAGGAACCACACTTGTGCTCGACTGAGCTCCAAGACACAGATGTTTAGGTGAAAAGGAAAACTGCTCTGCAGCACAGAAGAAGAATTCAAATATATATTCAGCCAGTAATACTATTATGCATTTAGATATATGAGCATGTCAAAGCAAACAGAACTTTGAAACAACTATTCTTTCCAGTAATGACTTCAACGCACAACAGCCCAAGGAAGCAATTCCTTGAAGCAATCTGAACGATTAAGAATCTAATTATATTTTTCCTCCTTCTTCACGAATATTTATCTTGGAATACCAAGGGTACATACTTAAGACTACTTGCTCATCCTGCTCCTTCCCTGACAACCACATTGCTTCAAATATGGGCAATGGGCACAAACCAAAACACAGGAGGCTCCATTCAAATGCCAAGAAACACTTTTTCACTGTGACAGTGACTGAGCGCTGGCACAGGTTGCCCAGGCAGGTGGCAATGTCCCCATTCTAGGAGCTATTCAAAACTTTCTGAACATGGTCCTGGGCAATCAGCCCTAGGTGGCCCAGCTTAAGTGGGGGGTTGGATCCAGAGGTCCTTCCAACCTCAACCACTCTGTGACCATGTGAAATACACAGCAGTCTGACAAATGATGAGGAATCCCTCTCAATGTAAAGCAGTTCTCATTAACTGCAGACAGAGTCATCTGCCAGTACTAAGGCTATTCCTGATGCTATGATCGGAGAACATACACAAAAAATTTGGACAGCATGTGGAACACCAAAACAACAGCATCCATGAAAATCCCAGGAGAAAACTATCTATATACCAACATCTACAGGTAAATATGATCTCTAAGAAATGGGTGCTGTCAGGGAAGCTGCAAGCCATCTGATGGTGATGATCTGCCCTCAACTAAATTCAGCTTTGTCATACCCTGGATGCTCTACAGCAATGCTCAGGGAACCCTCAGGGAACTACACCTAGTGCTGACTATAGCAGTCATCATCATACTGCAAGTAGCACATGGAACCTGTCCAAACCTCTATTCTGGCTTCTCAGAAATGAATTTCAGGTGAGATGTCAGATCTTATCTTTGTGAAATCCAGTTATCTGCCAGCATGGTACTAGAAGGCATCTGAAGACAACCATGCAGTGTATTGACACACCACAAATTGCCTAAAGCAAGGGTGAAGCTCACCTGCACAGCACAGACTCTTCCCCACAGTCAAGTCTGCTCAATGGATGCCTACAGAAACTAAACCCACTGCAAATATTATCACTATCTTCTCTAAAAGCAAGGTATACTGTGGTGATCTAGCTTTCACTAACAGAAACAGAGTAGAGAGTAAAATTGTACTTAGTAACAACCTGACAGGATTTACCTCAGGGAAAGAAAGAACAAATAATCCATAGGAGATATTAATCAGACTGCTTGCTTAATTTCAGGCACTACAATGAGGAGAACAATATATGAAGAAAACACCCCACACTAAAAAGGTAAATTCATTAGAAAA
This sequence comes from Acanthisitta chloris, assembly GCF_000695815.1. NCBI lineage: Eukaryota > Metazoa > Chordata > Aves > Passeriformes > Acanthisittidae > Acanthisitta > Acanthisitta chloris. Next base: position 59,942 of record NW_008668596.1, read on the forward strand.
TGCCACATTTGAGCCAATATAATCAGCATTCCAGGACACTATGAAAACATTGTATTTGAAGCAGACAAGTAGCTATGCTGGAACACAATATCCTCTAGAAGATTATACAATACCATACAGAATTAAGAGAATGTCTGTGCTCCTGCTGGGTAAAACATTACCATGAAGGGCTGCCAACAGCTTGGAAGCATTATTCTGTAGATATTTAAATACAAATAGACACACTTTAAACACTCTGGGCATAGGCTTTTGCACTTCTTACAATATTTCATAATCGAGATTACTTTAGTATAGAGAGGGAGCTCATTTTAAAGAACATCTTTGGATTTTTCTTAAAGAAACCATGTAACATTATTTAAGAGCTCTCATGAATTTTAACACATTCCCCTTTTGTTTACAAACACACTCCTTCTAAAGCATTATTTTATGGGGATTGCTTTTCCCTGGATTTTTTTCATTACAGTGGAAGCTAACTCTCATTTTTGTCTTGTAATATTGACAAGCACTAGAAGTATATGGAGTATGAGTGTAAGATTTGAGGCCTTTCCCTAAAGCAAATTATTGTGTGTGTTGTTACTTTGTAACAAAATGTATTCGAGCCCATAATCCACATGCAATACTAGGGTATGGCAACTGATAAACTAGAGCCAATGGATGTCTAAGAATCTCTGGTCTTCAAAATAAACACACACATTTGTTTCGCCTCTTCACGTGGAAAATATTGGATAGATATAATTAGTATTAACCACACATTAATTTTGTTTAGCACAGCAAAAAACAAGGCATGACTCCATTATTATTCTCCAGAGGTACCATCTCGCTTTCAGATTTATTGCATCTGTGATGACAATGACTAATGCCATCTTTTCCATCATTATTCTCATCTTCCAGCTAATGAAAATTTTACTTTTGAGACAGCATTTTATAACCACACAGTTCTGGTAATTCTTGGTTTCTTGTTGCAATTCTTATCTGTTCAAATTTTTGTACTGCGCAATCAATATAGCAAAGACAAGTACTATATATGAAATGACGAAAAAAATTACAGATAATTTAAATGAGAAATTCACAACAGATTAAGAGGAGGACGCAAAAAGCAAATGGATACCATGTTTGTGAGAATATTTAAATCCTATGGAATAGGTTTAAAAGCTATAAAAGTGGTGCAAATTCATATTGCAATCTGCTGCTCAAAAACAAAAAGTAAAATGTACAGTTTTAATTATATTATCAACATCAATGGAAAAACTGCTTTGAACTGTGCCTTTTTATGTCTGCAGATAGGAGATTTTCATAAAGGAGAATGAAAGTCCAGCTTAATATTGTATGCTGCTGTTCTTATGCAAACCGGAATTGTTTCGGTTATTTTGTCTTTACTTTTTCACTAAACACTTTTGTAAGGTGCATTTTCTATATTCCACATCTGAATTGTACCTTCCAGAAAGGAAAACCTGTTAGCAGCTAGGATACATTCATACACAGCAGAATAAACTTATGCTAGAGACAGCACCAAATGGAACTCACTACAGAAATTTCTAGCTTGATTTGCCTAAAGCTACGGAAATAGAGATTTATTTCCAAGAACCTGAACCAAAACTTTGAACAAAGCATCTGATACAAATTAATTTCCTTACACCAATTCAAGAGAGGCAAAGGGAAGGGTCTGTGTCAGGTTAACAAAATAAATATCTACTCAGAAGCTTCTTAAATTGAGAAAGATCTGGTTAATGGAACCTCTGCAAGAGTCAATACCTTCTACTATGGCCCTGACACAGGACAATGCATCAATAGAGCTAATATTATTTTAGAAATTTCTCCGGCATTACAGTTCTGTCATCTTCCCTTTTCTGTTTTCACCTCTGTGAAACACAATGTGGCTGATCAATTCTTACTTCACTATTGGCAAGAGAGATTTTCTACTTAGAACTACTGAAGTAGTAGAGGAAACATTTTTCCCTCCCTTTTTTAACAGCAGCATGATGTCCTAACATGTTTGACGAGCCATTTGTCAGGGAAAAAATAAAACATGCACAGAATATGCACGAAGTAGAGAACATTCTCTTGCAAAAGTTCATCCAGAATTCCAGTAAGAGCTGAACTACAAACACCTTGGGTTATTCTGTCAAGTATTTCATGTATGTTGTTAGAAGTAAGTTAGAAAGACCTGAAAAGGTATTTTACTGATAAAACATTCTCATTACTGCAAAACACAATAACAGGCAACAAGAAGAAAATGTTCTACTACTTACTCCTAGAAATGAGTGTACCTTAATCAAAGAGTGAAATTTGAAAAGAGGAATATTTCCCCTTTCTGCTGAAATTGGGATGGTTCCCTTATTTCTATGAAATGGCCAAGAGGGCTGTAAAGGGCCTGAGAAACTTTTATAATTATGAGAGAAACTAATACAAATGTGTGTGCACACATGCACACTCTCTTCCTTATCTCTCCAAAGTCAGTCACAACAGTCTAATATAATTTGAAAACCAGAAAGAAATCTATTTCATCAAATCATGACAAATGAAAAGTCTATGGAAAGAAGTGGGTCTCAGAATCAAAAAACATTACATTATGCCCTAAGAAGAAAACAGAGCAACAGTTTCAGTGGTTTGCCACCTTCCATCTTCCCAGAAGCTGTCACAACCTACATGGTTTCTCAGGACAAGCAAACCTTTCACAGCCTCAGGCACAGCACCCTCCCCCACTGCCACCTAAACCAAGTCCTGCACTTTCATTTCTCTGTCAATTCCTTGATTTCTGAATACAAGAAAATCTGAACACTTAGCAGAGGAGCTTCTGTTCTGAATGGAAATAAAGGGAGAAATCTTTTTAAAGTAGCTTACTCTTAACAAATCCATAATACACTGTAATGGGGCCACCTGATCAAGAAAAAAAAGTGATGCTTACATGCTTATATATTCATGCTTACAAATTCAAGAGCATTAGCTGAAGACTTTTGCCCACAATATTCCAGGTTTTACCTCATGAGCAAAACTCTTGCATTCATTACAGAAACTTCAATGAGTTCTGCCCCTTGTTTTAACCTGCACTCTCACTTCTCATAAACTGTTCCTGTCTACGAGACCAGAAGTTAAAAAGGAAGAGGGAAAATTCTACATCCATTTATGAAGAGGCAGTTCTTCGTATCGTGGTATTTCAAACCAAACATGTATGTGCGATCAAAACTCATCTTGCTCTACTGCACCATGCAAGAGACTCCCCTTAAAAGCCCACATGAGCTCCACCTTGAGAGGAGAAATCAGAACTCATCCTTTCAGAAAGAAATCATCTCCTTTATTCCATGCAATCACTTCAGTTATGTATTTCCCTTCTCCTTGCTATTTCCTCAGGATCACAATCTCAGATAAGATCAATGGTCATTGAGCTATGCCAACGAAAAGAAGAGTCTGTAAGGAGGGTGACTCCTTAGACTGAGCTCTGATGAACCACCTGTCCCCTCTTCCCCTTTCAATGTTAAATAAATCTACTCTGTGCCTCTGAATCCCAAAAGCAAAAATAATTCAGTAATTTATGCTCTGTGCAGACAAGTGCTAGGCAAAAATTTCTTATAGGAATGTTTGCCACTATGAATGCAAATGTCGCTTTGATTCATTAGCTACTTAAATATATTGATTTTTTTTTAAAACATAAAATATAAATACAATTTAAAAAATTCAACTCAAAATGCAACATTCAGAACCTTATTATGTATGGAAAGTTTTGAACAGAGAATTTCAAAGAATGCAGTACTTTTCCCACCACAAGAACCCTGTCTATGTGTTCCTCCTACCAGTGGCCTCTCCCTCCCCAGTGCACAACCTCTGAGCTGTCACACTTGCGTTTAGACTGTGAATCATCACTTTTATTCATACACTACACAGCTCTATTTTTTACTGAAGCACACAGAAATTACAAAGCCAACTGCCTAAATAGTAGAAAATCCACACAATGAAATTCCACAGACACTATTGCCATGGTAAAAAGAAGTTGAAATTAGCATCTAGTTTTCACTGTTTTTAATGAAAATGAGCTTAGAAGATTGATTATTCTGACTACAGCACTAGGGAATAAAGAATTTTTTCAGGCTTCCTAATAACTTTTCATCACCAGTGGCATCACATGCTACCACCAACTCATGCAGGCTCAATTATTTTTAAATTTACTAATTACTGAATAGCTTTCCGGGATTCCAAAAGAGCAGTGTATTTTCCAACCCTACGCGAGTGCAGCACTGTTGTGTGATGCTTTCAAGAAATTTGAGAGGAATGGCCTGAAATACTGGCACCCTGTAAATAAACAGCAATTCACATTTTTGTTAAGATGTTTAAACTGAATCCTAAGATTCAGTATAAATTCTCAAACGTTTATCTTTATTTGACACAATTCTCTTTTCATCTCTTTGGCCCTACAGGCAGAACTCTGTGTGTTCACTTCAGTAGCTAGTGGCAGAAGATAAGCTAGAGCTGCAATTCCCACCAGAAGTACTGGAGAGACAGATACAAGCTACCGAACACTAATATAAATTTTATATAAACAATGTTAAAAAGGGAGCACAGTTTCTCTACACATTCTCTTTCAGATAGCTAATACACCTTTCACTATTTGTCTGTCAGTACCTAGTAACATAACCTTACCCTGAATTTTTAATGAAGGAAAAGTCCAATGCTGCACACATACAACATTGCCAGGTTAGAGTTAATATTTATTTTCCATTGCTTTGGAAAAGTAATAAGCACACATATAGGAAAAAAATATTTACTCTACTTACAGCCCAGAACATTTCAAGCGTGAACATATCTGAAAACCTTGATCAGAAACTAAAACAGTTTTGAAATCCCATTATAAGAGTTAAAACAAAAGGCCCAATCAATTTAAACACCAGACAGCACAGATGCAGAAAATTCCTACGAAAATGCAGTTCACATTTACCATTTATACCTACATGGAAGAAGATGAGAGGGGGAAGCATTATCACAAATGACTTACCACGTTAACGAAGTATAAAAACTGTTAAGGTTTCACTTATTTTCTCTCAGTGAAAAGCACCAGGAGCATGCTGCTCCACATGTTAATGCACACCTGCCTCTTACACAACCTTCTTAATACCGGTTTTACAATTCTTGAACACTGTGAGTTTGATTCCAAGAATTTAAAGAGGTTACCATAGAATGCCTGATTTGCAAGGAACACTTACCACTGATCATAGAAGACAGGCAGTGCATCGTAGCCTAGGGATTAAAACTGCTTCTCAGAAAGCTATCAGAGATACAGATGCTTTCCTTTAACCTCCTTGTACTGCATTCTGTAAGGTATTACCACACTGACGGACGTGTCATCTTCTGGATTAAACCAGAAAACAACAAAAGCGGAGGGACAGGGGCATGACAACTGTCTAGTGTAAGGAAACTGTTTCCAGCAGACACCTGCAGACTTGGCAGCACAAACCACTGCCATGTGGAACACAGAGATCCCAAGCTCAGTCCCTCATTAATGAAGTTCTTCTGTTCAAACAGATCCCCCATTTTATTTTACGCATTCTGTAGATCAAATTGAATCATATGACCTTTCATATAACCCTTTAAAAAAAAGTGTAAAAGTAATGATCCATACTGAGTTGGGATTGATCACAAGTACATTCTAAGGCAGGAGCCGCAGCCTATGAGGCCAAGTTAGAAAAAGCAAAGTTAGACTGAGAGCACGGTAAGAATCCTTGAAAAATAAAAAAGACAAGTCCAAAGTAAGGTATATGCCCCAGATTCTTCACAACTATTTGAAGCCAAGTTATACTTGACATTCTGTGAACTCTTGTTCCTCAGAAGGAAGGAAGATGATTAAAAGGAAAATTATAAATAATAAAAATCAGTGTTACCCCTGACTTATTTTAACCCTAGAAAATTCACACTCATGCTTTGCCCTTTATTGGTAAGCTAACATATCCACAAACCTTATGGTTTTATTTACAACATCTATAAAATACTCTAGGACCAAATCTAGCTCAAGAGTAAAGGTATAGTGTTTGACACCATGATCTTTTTGTATTTGTAGAGCAATACTCAGACTTCAAATATATGTATTTCCATTCCTCTTAGGATCTCATTTGGTAGACATCAGTGAAATGAGTGTTTTCCCTTTATTCTTTGAAAAGATGAAGCAATTTCATTAACTTATTTGCCTTTTATCCTCAAAGCAAATTCTGTAGCCCACATCACATGGCTAAAATGTGTGTAAGAAATCCTGTATCATCTGCAGATGGACTATGTGATCTAACTGGTTTTATTTCACCAGTTTATGGTTTCCAATAAACCAAAGCTTTCTTCCTCATAAATGCCATTGAAGTAAAAGTCTGTCCCACAAGATGAGACACACAACTTGGACTTTTGGCAGAAAAGTTTCCAACTATCCCTTCTTTTGATTTGAATTTCAGCAATATCAGCCAGAAAAAGAAGCTAACTCTAACCCTAACTTTCATATCTGAGCCTACCACTCCATCCAGTGCATGACTCTAGTTTAACCAGCAGTTTGCAACAATTTAAAGAGTTTTAGGCACAAAACTGAATATAATTTGAAGACATTAATTTCAAGAAAATGCATTAGAAAATATGCCTTGTGCGATTCTGCTGTCGCTCTACAAGAGAGCAAGTAGATGACAAGACACTAGAAAAGCTCCTGGGAAAACACAATTGCCCCACAGAAGAAACTGAAGAAAATTTTCTTTTTCCTTAGAAGTCACATGCTGGCCATCCCACCAGGACAAAAATACCAAAACAAATACAAAACAGTAAGAGCAAATCACTGCTGGCATAATGAATATAACAGATTCTGAAATGCCCAACCTAAAAGCTATCAGAAAATTGAGTGCTTCTGTCTCGATGTCTCTTGGCAGAAGTCTGTGCTCCACCACTTGTCAAATACCAGCTCACCTACATATATGCCTCCAAGTAGCATGGTAAAATTATCCTATAAGCAAAATAAAGAATTTCTTTCCACCACCCCAAGCTCTTACTGGTTATGCTGAGCACTCCAGCTCTATCTCTGTGAATCTATTGCTTTCCTAAAGTTAAAAGCAAATGCTTCATCTGGAGTATTCCGAAATTTTGACAAAGTACTCCCTAGAAACTGGATTATAAAGCAGTTTATCTTCCATAGGCAAAGAGAAAATTCTTATCAATAACTTCTAGTCAGGGTTGACCTGAGTTGAATCAGAGCAAAAATCTACAGTGAAAGCATTTGCAAAATGCCAGCTTCAAACCTACACTGGGTTTTTGGCAAAAAAAAGGCTCTTTTCAAAGCAAACAAAACCAAACCCAACCCCCAGGACTGACATTTAATTTCAAACAGATTTCCCACCTCTCCATGCATTGCATGAAACTCACATCACCAAAGAGTGTCACCAGGCAGTTATTGAAAAGGCAGTATAACGCTCATTAAAGGCAGAACTCTCCGAAGAATTACTACCCTTTGCAATGCTGGTGTGGACGTGTATCTCCTCTTCTGCAGTTTGCCCCTTCTTGCTGTGATTTCAATTCATCCTTAGCTCCTGCATTCTCCTGATGCCCTAAATGCTCCAAAAGCACTTTTTCATACACAAAAGCAAATCTAAATCATACATTGATTTTACATTAGAATTCTACTTCAAGCAAGGTACTTAAAACAATTCATTTTAATATTCCAGCAATAAGATTTTCTCCTTTATGTTCCAATCTATAGACAAGAACAAATCCAGTAATAGTACATCAACATTAATTTAAGAGATGAAAAATGACTTACTAACACTGCAGCAGGATAACATTCTACAACAGGTCATGGAGGCATAAAATTTTCAACAAATTCATACCTGTACTCACCGTATATTTCTGCTAATAGGCCAGGGCTCAACTGAAAATACTGTTAATACCTTGCTGCACAAACTTACGTTGCAGGGGGGGGAAAAAGCTAACTTTTGTAGTCTCAGTTTCCCTAATCGGCAGTAAAACTGGGAAAATAGGCAGGAAGTCTCCTACTCGTTTTCCCTTGAGCAAAGGGCAGAAAATGAGTTGCAGTTAACCACGAAATGCAACTCCATATTAAGCCTCTATTTAATAAGGGATACTAAATACCACCATAGAAAGTTGTACTTAGAGAGCCAGAACAGCACGGGACAAAAAACCCATGACAGTAATTTGCCACTAATTTCAGTCAATTGTGCTCCAACTGGAAGCTGCAAGTACAGTCAAAAATCATGAAACTTTCTCTTCAATAACCCAGTCATGCATGAATGAGTGTTTTGTAAGGGTGCCCATGTCCTTACTAGAACACAGTACTTTGCTGTATGCAATATAATAGAAAAAGGAAGAAGAGTTTTCTAATACAAGGTCGGGAGGGGGAGAAGTGAATGCTTTGGACACAGTACATGCCATGCCACTATAACTTCTCCACTCACCCAACTCTGAGCCTTTCAGCGAACAGGGAACCGAAGAGGGCAGAAGGTGGCCTAGACACATGCCAAACTACATGCTAAAGGACTTCCACTGAGAGTCTAAAAGCCAAAGCCTTTTGGCTAAGCAAAAAGGAAGGCTGGGTAGAAACCAGCAAACATCTCAACCCTTGCACTCAGACGCTTACACAAGTTCTACAGCTACTCAGACTCAAACTTGGAGAACGCAAAATCTAATATGGGATTTCTTCACCTGTTCAAGAACAGAATTGCACAAGAGCTTATGATTTTCTTCAATTTTCAGGCCCTGAATTCCGTCAAATTTCACACATGGAAGAAATAGGCTCTAATCGGGCAGCTCTAAAAAGAGCTGTCAGATTTTAAACTTAGTAAATGTTATTCTAATCCTGTTTCACAAAAGACTAAAATGTTTTATAAACTGGTGATCATGTTTAAAGCCTGATTCTCAGTCACTCTTCAAATTTTAACATATTTACTACTTCTTTTTGTTAACTTAAAACCCTAAAGGATATTTATATACATTCAAGAAATAGCTAAGCTTAATATTTGTCCTGTATGTTGGGCACTTTTGTTTACTAGCTTATTTTTCTACTCATAGTTCAGGAACACATGCCAATGCAAACTGGAATTTAATGGAATGTTCACAAATACAGGAGCTTAAAACTGATTACTTCCTTAAATAAGCAGTTACCTCAAATGCTCTGTTTTTATTTAGATGCACTACTACTGTTCGTAAATATGACTGCTCTTATGTTAGTAAAAATTTCTTCACAGAAATAATCTTCAACTTGAATGTATATAAACTGTGTCATCACACGAATAAGATTATATTCTTAGCTTTTTTTTTTTAGAAAGCATCTAGACTCTCATTTGAATACCTTCGTAACTATAGAACAAGCTGTCATAATAATATAAACAGTATATAAGGTTTAGTACTTTATTTTCTGAAGTCTCCTAAAAGATACACTCTCAAGTCTTACTGACAACATCATCTTCAGAAGTCAAAAGTGTGTGCGCTGTAAATTTTCCTTCCTTGTAGATTAAGGCACAACTAATTTCTCAGGCTCAGGTGTGTACATGGAGTCAACAACTGACTATTCATTCTCTCTGCAGGGAGTCAGTTACTGCAGTTTGCTGTGTGAAAGAGAAAACGATTCAAGTTAAAAACAAAACAATTACATCTGTAAATGCCCATTCTGTACTTCACTACAGTACCTGCAGAAAAGGCCCCAATAAATATCTTCAAACTCCTTTCACCAAGGCATGGTCAGCAGAACACAGAGCTGCTCACAGTGTCAGATGTTTATGCAGTACTAACTCACAGTAAATATCTTATAAATCACAAGCAAAATAGCTTTCATTCTGTCAAAAATGAGCTCAAGTGGGAACAAATACATGAAATCTGACCTTTACATCAAAAAAGCTCTTTTGGCTACTACCAAGAAAAACAGATTCTGTTACAAAAGCTTTCAGCACTCTGAATTTTCTACATCTGCTTGATGAATATTCCAATATATTTTTCCCCAAATAAAGCACACCAGGATACTTGGAAAGAAAGAAAAGGAAAAAAAGGAGGAAAAAAAGTGAAAAAAGTAGAGAAAAAAGAAATATAACTGAAATGCACTGGAGACCTACTGCTATCCACAGATACACTGATTTGGAGAATACTGTCAGTCATCTTGATTTTGGATTCAGAGACTTTTTTTTTACAATTCAGTTGTGCATAGATTTGAGAACTCATTTAGAAAAAAAATTATTCATACTGAACTCATCTAGTTACCTCCAACTGGCTGCAGCCACACATTAGCTATGATTTTCATGTGCTGATTATCAAAACAGATGACTGCTTTCTCTATCTTAAATTAAACCCTTACAGTTAAGAGTTTCCAGTTACACAGTAATTTTAACTCTCTTAAAATGATAATTATGGACACTAACAGAAAAGGTGCAGAATGAAGACTAATACTTGAGCTACATCTAAACATTAACTTACCTCTGTCAACTGAGTAGATGTCAACACCTATTACATGCTTCTCTGTTTCTAGGATTTTTTATATCTATCACATTTTTCTCTAGAAACTAGTGAGTCTCAAGGGGAAATAAAATGAAAAAAAAAGAGCCAGCATCGTCAAAATCTAGTTTTAAATTACTGCTCAAAGCATTTCAGCAGAACATGAGTTCTGCTGAGGACCTGAAGTAGTGCACAGACTTTGCTGAGGCACAGATAATGTCATGGTGAAAGACTGCATTCACCTACACTGGGATCAGCTTTCTATTTCTTCACATATTGCAGGGCAGGATATGGCAACAGAGGTGAACGAAAGCTTGTCTATTAAGAGCAGTAACACTACACTAAACATCACTAGAACACAATGGTAAATAGCACAATATATTTTCTTTTCAGTTTAGTAATAAGCCAGACTGGTATTTACCTCCACAGACACCCTCAGATGTATTGAAAGGCTTTTTTTCCCTACTCTGAAGCAAAACACCAAACAGCAGGCAAAACTCCACCATCTTTTCTTAAAAGAGCAAAGCCTGTAACTTATACAATCACCAATGAAGAAACGAGTCTTTTACTGTTGATTTAGCTCACTGCAAACAATTTCCAGTAAATACCAGGAATCCTGAAGTACTTGAGATGCACAGGTTTACTTTTGGTCAACTCTAATTCTCGCAACCCCCAAGACATCTATTGTCTGTTCATAATTTTCTCTCCATTTATATCGAACCTTTCCCACAGAGCTGGGCAGAAATGCCTCAATCTCAAAATATAAAAGCTCCTGTGACTTAGGAGCTGAAATCAAATACAAATGCTACCAATTTTGCTGAACTACTAATGTACATAAATGGACATAAATACAAAGTAAAAGTTTAGAAAGCTCCAAGGTTTCCTCCTTATACATTAAGGTCATTGGTCTTGCACATCATGAGATTTATGTGTTCACTTATTCAAGTAATAAACAGCTATGCTGTGGGTAACATTAGTAATTAAAAATATACAAACCAGAACCTCCCCCCACATTTGTCTAATGAGACACCTTAAGGCAGAAGAGACAGAGAAAAATCTTGCATTATGCTCTGAAGACCATTACTAGAGCTACTTTTGTTGCAGCAAGAAAAGAGCAAGCTCAGAAGATGGACTCCACAGAGAACTACAGCTGTATTGCTTGTTCAGCTTCAGTACTTCTGATCACAAATGAGACTGAGCGTTTGGGTCCAACTCGTGACCTGGCTGTGGCCCAACAGCTCAGAATCAACACTCCTAATTCATGGTCTCCAAATGCTTTGGCCCAGTAACAGTTCCACGTAACTGAATTTATTTATACTAGAAGGATGGGGGATGGCATTACAGGCTAGCAAAATCCTACACTAAGCTTGAAAAGTCAAGCACTCTGAAACAAGGAAGTGCCTGATCTAATCAATTTTGCACACTTGTGATCTGACCTCTTTATTTAATTTGAAATTATTTTCATAATGCATGCCATCACAGAACACCTCTCTTAGAGGATCCTTAACTTGCTCACTGGATAGAAGGACGTTCAAAATATGCAATTGGAATTCTACAGAAAGCAAAGCTCCCTTCTGCCAGACTCCTGACTTCATTTTAACCCCAAGGAAAATTCTAAAGAGAATTCAAAGAGAACTAAACTCTAACCACTTTCTCTGTCACAGAATTCTGATGTGACTTTTTTAAAGTTCCTTCTCATATTTATTTTCAAAATGCTCAAATAGATGTTCTTTGGTCCCCACTAGGCGAAGCACTAAATACTCTTGCAGCTCCACAGAGGTAGGGACATCTGCACTTTCAATGTTTAAAGCATCAAAAAATTATATGCCTTGCAGGAGGGAGATTAAGAAAAGACTACAGTTTCAAGGCTTCTCAAAGTTGATACTCAATATCTGTGGATGTTTGACATTTGTGCTTCAGATTCTTATCTATGTAGAGTGAACAAGAATATCACCACCTCGGCTCACAGAAATATCAAGATGGTAAACTACTTATTTTCACAAAGCACTCGGGGGCTAATGAATTCTTCAAAGAAAATCCATAAAGAAATAATTATTCTCTATTTAGTTCAATGTGCAAATATCATAGTAAGAAGATATCAGGCATGACAGAATGGCTTATATTGCATCCTATTCAGTACAACGAACAAGGATACAATTCTCTGCATGTGTTACAATTAATGAAGGGTTAGCTTAGTATTGCTTAATAGTGAGGGCAACTATTCACTAAAAATATTAGTGCCCACGGTGCATGCAGAATCTTCAGTGTGTTCACATCAGGACAGGGTATCTGTTTAAAGGACACACTTTTCATCAAACAGAGCTTACCTAGATGATACTTAATGACCTGTGATTTAAACCAGGAGAATCATCTTATGATCTTCTGTACTCTTTGATCCTTTAATCATAATTAATAGACAGTTATAATGCACACACACAGATTGGATTAATTATTATGGCACCATGACCTGTCTTGTAATTTCCTAAATCTTCAGCACCAGATTCAGTCAGAGTCTATGCTTTCTGCAAAGGAAAGGAACAAAATCTTACATGTTCAGTTACTAGAGATGCAGTTATTTCAGATAACTTTTCAAGAAAAGCCTGATCTATAGTCCTGCAGCCTTAAAGATCTCCAGCATAAGATTATACACACCCCTACCACCATTATGGAGATTTATCTACTCACAGTGCAGGAAAAATACCCATCAAAATGCACCAAAGCATCTTTTTAGAAAGCTAAGAAATAATCACACAGAATCACACAGAATAATCAGAGTTGGAAGGGACCCACAAGGATCATCTAGTCCAACTCCTGGCCCTGCACAGGACACCCCCAAGAATCACAGCATGTGTCAGAGAGTGTTGTTCAAATGCCTCTTGAACTGTCAGGCTTGGTGCTGTGATCACTTCCCTGGGGAGCCTGTTCCAGTGCCCAACCACCCTCTGGGTGAGGAACCTTTTTCTAATATCCAGCCTAAACCTCCCCTCTGACACAACTTCAGACCACTCCCTCAGGTCCGGTCACTGGTTGCCAGAGAGGAGATCAGTGCCTGCCCCTCCACGTTCTTTCGTGAGGAAGTTGTATACAGTGATGAGGTCTCCCCTCAGTCTCCTCTTCTCCAAGGTGAGCAGACCAAATGACCTCAGCTGCTCCTCATACGGCTTCCCCTCATGGCCCTTCACCACCTTCACTGCCCTGCTTTGGACATTCTCCAATAACTTAATATCTTTCTTATACTGTGGTGCCCAAAACTGCACACAGGACTTGAGGTAAGGCTGCACAAGCACAGAGTAGAGCAGGACAATGATCTCCCTCAATCAACTGTCAATGCCTTGCCTGTTGCACCCCCAGGACATGGCTGCCCCTCCTGGCTGCCAGGGCACACTGGGGGCTCATATTAAACTTGCCATTGACAAGGACCCTCAGGTCCCTTTCCACAACACTGCTGTCCAGCATCTCATTCCCCAATCTGTACATACAGTCAGGGCTGCCCCACCCCTGGTGCATATGGTTGGTGACTGTGCAGTCCTCTCTGCCTTCAAGGGAGTCAACAGCTCCTTCTAATTTTGTGTCATCTGTGAATTTACTTAATAGTCCCTCAAGTCCTGCATCCAAGACGTTTATGAAGATACAGAAGAGCACTGGGCCTAAGATGGAGCCCTGCAGAACCCAGTAGTGACTGGTCACCAGCCTGATGTAACCCCAGTCACCACAGCCCTTTGCACCTGAGCTGTGAGCCGGTTGCTCACCTATCACATAGTACGTTTGCCCACTTTTATGCTGGACATTTTGTCCAAAAGGATCTTGTGAGAGACAGTATCAAAAACTTTACTGAAATCTAAAAAGATTACATCAACTGGTTTCCCTTGATCAACTAGGTGGGTTACCTTGTCTTAAGAGCTTGACAAGCAGGACTTCCCCCTCATGAAGCCATGCTAGCTGTGACCAATGACTGTGTTATCCTTCAGGTGTTTTCCAGTGCCTCCCAGGATAATCCTTTCCATGACCTTATCAGGTAAAGAAGTCAGGCTAACAGGTCTGCAGTTACCAGAGTCATCCTTCCAGCTCTTTTGGAAAACTGGGACAACATTAGCCAGCTTCTAGTTGAGTGGCACCTCTCCAGATTCCCAAGACCATTGAAAAATCATTGAGACAGGCCTTGCAATGACATCAGCCACTCCTTAAGTGTTCCAGGATGAATCCCATCATGTCCCATAGATTTGTATGGATCCAGCTGGAGCAGCAGATCCTCACAGCATCAGTCAACTGGGAGTATAATGTTCTCGCAGTTATTGTCCTCCAGCTCAGAGCACTGGGCCCATCATCAGTGTTGAAGACAGAGGTGAAGAAGGCATTATACAACTCTGCCTTGTCTATGTTCCTGTTTATATAAATTTTATGTTCCTGCCATATGAATTTTCTCCCTGCAGTGGCAAGCTGCATCTCTGTATTCCTACCACATCACCTGACTCTGATTCCACTGGGTATAAACCATCCTTTTATGTCCCACCTCCCGAAGAAGATTCCTAGTCAGCCAAGTTGACCTTCCACCTCATCTGCTGGACTTCCGACGCTTAGAAATTGTGTGTTCCCGTGCCCTAAGGAGATGATGCTTAAAAAGTGACCAGCACTGATGGATCCCAGCACCTGCAAAACTGTTTTCCCAGGGGACCTTACCCACCAGTACCCTGAGTAGCCCAAAGTCTGCTCTCCTCATGCCCAGGGTTGAAGTTGTAGTTTTGCTGGCATTTTTCCCCCTGTCAGCAGATATGTTAAACTCCATTACTTGTGGTCAGTATGGCCAAGCTGGCCACTGACAACCACTTCACTTATGAGGCTCTCTGTTAACACGCAACAAATCCCGGAGGGCATCATTCCTAGTTGCCTCTCTTAGTACCTGTATCATGAAGTTGTCATCCAGCTGTTTTAGGAATTTTCTTGGCTTGTTTGTGTCAGATGCATGGTGTTCCCAGTTAACGTCTGGCAAGTTGAAGTTTCCCATAAGGACAAGGGACATTGATCTGGAGGCATAATCCAGTTCCTCAAAGAGTAATTCATCAGCCTCATCACCTTGGTTAGATGTTCCACAGTAGACTCCCACAATGATACCTGTGTTATTTGTTTGTCCCTTGATCCTTACTCAGAAGCTCTCAACCATGCCACTACCAACTACAAGCTCTGTACACTCCAACCCCTCAGCTACATACAATGCCATTCCCCCAATTCACCTTCCCTGCCTATCCTTCCTGCAGAGCCTGTAACCATCCAGCGCAGCACTCCAGTCACAGGACTCATTCCACCTGGTTTCACTTATGTCAATGATATTTAATCACTTATTAAATGACTGATATTTCATGTGCTAACAAGGAAAAAAGTTATCTCAAGGGGCATTTTTCCCCCAGTTCGCAAATTAGACCAACAGTTTCAATGTTAACTTTTAAAAATTTCACCCAATTCAATGTCAAATCCTAACTTCTGTATCTCCAAAGACGACAGTCATTATACTTCTCACATTCCATTTAATTAATGTTACATGTAAACTCATTCATAGACACTGTTCTTTGAAAGAAAAAAAGTGCAAAGTCATAGTTGCATTGACTAAATCTGCATGAGCAGTTTGCCCTCTGGTGACTAACTTTGTGAGAACATACAAGACTTGCAATACATACATGAAGGCTGGTATGAATAAAGAATGACCAGAATGTTCGCAGACTCCATAAGAAACAGTATTAAAAGGTTGACTGGAAATGGCATGCATTAATTGCACCACTGCCATGAGACTTCGTTTAAATTAAGACAAGAAATAAACTGAAGACAAAGTGTCAAGAAGATGAAGAACTGAAATGCAACTGTAGAATACCCACATAAGGAAAAGAAGAGAACTGAAATTCCAGAATCTTGCCTAAGATTTATGAAGGCTAAGACAAAAGAAAGAAACAAAAGGTCCCTAACTGCATCCATCCCTCGAGGGTATAAAAGGCAAGTCCAAAATCAGCTTGTCCAAAATCAGCGAGGAAATACTATCATCTCTCAGTAAGTGATGAGGAAACAGAAGTGAAAGACAAAAAAAGCAACCTGTCTAGTATCACGAATAAATACTCATTGACTGGGAAAAGGAAATAAAATCTCAAGTTCCCAGCTAGCTGTCTAGCTGCTAGATCACAGTCCTTTCATATAAAATGAATAAACAACTGAAAAGCCATCGGTTACATTTTGTTCTATTATCCAGATCACATTTGTCCTGTACATTTGCTTCCCTAACAGCTTAAATCACCTCAGTGAAGAGCTACACTTCCCTTACAAGCAGCTGCTTAGCAAGAAGGTCTTTCTTGGTCTTGCCTTGCTTGTGCATGCAAGGACTGTTGAAATGTTATCTGAATCAATTACTGTGACTGTTCACCTAAATTCTTTTGCACTGTCCTTGGCTAAGGGTTGTTGGACAGTAACTGCATCCATTTGGAGATGCACAAGCATGTCCAACATAGAAGTTAACAGTGAAGAAAGGGGAAATGAAATGCTGGGGTTGGAACGCAAGAAAAAATTGCAAATTAGAGTTAACTTCCAAAGTCACTGTTGTGTCTTGCTTGAATTCACCAGGAAGTTCAGTTAATGTAAAGAACATTGGATAATTTCTTCAACAATCACAAATGCTGCTTATAGAGTTATCCTTTCCCAATTACCTCAAAATGGTAGAACAACAATTAGCCCTTCCTCTTGGTCACCTAGTACATAACCTTAGTACTCTTACTAAATACATGTTGCTTACAGATTCCTTCCCTTGTAAAATACCTTTTGAAACCCATGCTTTTACCACCTGGCACTCCTCCTGTTCTACCTCAGCCTCTTCTGTAGCAGAACAAGGGGAAAGAGAAAGGTGAACAGCTAGTCCTGTACACTGTTCATCTGGCATTAGCAATTAGCATCCTAGAAAACATGCAGTCAGCTCGACAGATATCCTTGTGCATTCCTAAATACTCCACATGCTTTAGGGCCTAGCACATCTCCTATGACAAACTATATTTTATTTGCAAGATGAAACATGAATCTGCATGATACTTTTGAAAGGAATGAGTTGAATGTTTCTGAAATGCACTCATTGATACTGACCTCTCTTCTCAGATAGAAAGAGTTAAATATCCTCTATTATTCCCCAAAGGCTGCTGGTCCCACACAGAGGTGCCATGTTTTATTTAAAACATGCTCTCTCTCAGTAACCACTTGTTCTAATTGGCAAGGCAAGGCTGAGTCCCCAAAGCACATAGCTCGTTAGATTCAGTTTGGATTACAAAAACACGATGAAACAAACTGCATCGAAATGTACAAATTAACAGCTCAGGAGTGCACGACACAGACATGGAATCAGATTGCAGTATGGAAAAAACTCCACAGGGAGGCTAAGGAACAAATCACTGGTGTCTCTATAAACTACAGAAGGGTTCCAAACGAGAAAATACACAAAATAGAGTACAGACTTTGCTATAAATCAAACAAATTGCTAAATTAGAAAAAAAGAAACACATTCCTTCTCCTATCTTATGCACATATTTATAGGAGAATGAAGTTACGAGAAAAGTTTAATAAATTAAACCCATGGGTTGCACATCCTCAATAGGTGACTCTGCTTTCATGCTGGCAATCTGCAAACATCATGGCAATTAAGTCATATTTCTAAAAAATTTTATAATTTTTACATCAACAGTGAATCTATACACAAGAGACAATCACAGCTGGTGCTTCAACGGGTCATTTGGAAAGGTTACAAGTTAGAAGGTGAACAAGATATTAACAAAACAGAAACTGGCTTTACCAGAAAGAAGAAAGCATTCTAGCAAACAGAGCTATGAAAAACTAAAAATAATGCGAGTCCAAGGAAAAAAAGGCTGAGCGCTTTTCTTTGCTTGTAGATCAATCTGCACAATGGGACAAGCAACCCCCAGAGATAAGAGAAAGAACACATGGAAAATATCAGTGATGTCTTGTCAGGACAGAGGAAAAAATTAAATTAAGACTATTTGGCAGTCTTTTCGGGTAGCCAGTACTAGGAAAAGGTCATACTTTTGCTTGAGTGCAATTTATATTTTTAACAAATGAGCCCCAGACTACTAGACTGAATTTCACAAGATGCAAACCAATGAAACAACCACTAATGTCCTGCAGGGTAGTTTGCTGACAGCATTGATTGACTGCAAAATGATATAGTTATTAATTAAAAGGCATTCAATTTACCAGACTGTGTTGGTGAAAAGACACTTACAAATGTGATGGGAAAATGCCCTACTAACCTGAAGTTTACAGTAGCCAGAAAGAAGAGAAAAAGAAAAAACTGTTCTACCCCAATATATAACATTTGAGTGACAATTGTGAAAGAAATACTCTTTCTTCCACTAACAGTTGTACAGAAATTTCATGGGTCTGTCCTCCATCAGTCCTTGCCCCTTCCCACTATTTCCTATGGGGGAAGATAAAAGAGGACAAAAAAAGGACAAAATAATTGAAGAAACCAAACCAGCAGCTGAGCCATTGGCCCTGTTGACACCCTTCATTGCACTGCTGAGAACACAATGTCTTCACACAGCCAGATTCTGGGCAGACGAGGGTTGTGTCTTCTGCACAGCATCTTTAATGACTTTTTATATAATGCATAGCCAAATTATATCAGCATTCACACACAGCAAAAGTAGGAGCACTGTACTCCACAGCTTCCCTGCCATGATGGTATAGACAGTAACAAAAAAAGTAGACCCCCTCAAATAGTGTTTTACTAACTTCACCCAACATGTGATCTCTATTTAACTCTCGTAACTCCACCAAAGCTAGAAAGCTTCAGATAATCCTTCTCTCCCAAATTTCCAATTCTCCTGTATATATTGAGACCAAGGGTAGGTGCACTATGAATATGCTGCATAATTTGGTTCACGTTTATTTTGATAGAAGTAAAACGATTAGTCATAAGCTTCGATCATACAACTATATTTGAATAAATTAATTTTCTATTAACTTGTATTTCCCCTCCAAAACTTTAAGAAAGGTTAGGGGAAAAGGCATCAACTAAAAATCAGTAAATCCCTTCCCAACTCTTTGACAAAATATTGCACTGTTCTAACAATCCAAATAGAGCTATTACTCAGATGTTTACTTTTTTTTTTTAAAGCCACAGAATAATGCATACTAAGAGAGTAAAAAGAATCATTGGGGTCAGCAGTGCAAGTAGTCTATCCAATTTTTTTTATAATTACATTTCATGGTGACTCTCAAGCTTAGTATATATCTCATATCTCAGGTTTACTAATTATGCTAAGACATCTTTTTCCTACCAGCCTTCCCCTTTTAGAAATTCTTTGGACACAGAGTAAAAGAAATTGAATGTATACCAAATTGTATCTATGGTTATATCTGAAATGTTATAGCTCTCTATTAGTAAGTGCTCTAGAAATTAGATGTACTTTTGTTGCCACCGTAATCAGCTATACAATTTTCCAAAGAAATATTTAGCTTCCAGCCTGACTATGTAATAAAAGTTGAAGATGAAGCTTGACTGCTTTCAAGCTCTGGCAAGTGAGTGTTGCTTTTTCTAGCAAAGAGTCCATGTACTTCAAAATACAAAAAGACAGGCATGAATACAGCAACGAATTCTAGCCTAATGAAGCAACATACTGAGGCACTGGTTTCCATTAGGAGCCAACAAAGGGAATACCATACTGGAAAAAGAAACATCTTGTGTAGTGATAAAGGAAACGAATTCTTAGTGATGTTTTTTAACTTCTGAAAACGCTTGCTGCTTTTCTAACAAAGTACTGTAACTTGTGGATTCACATAGGAAATTACAAGGATATGAAAAATAGGCAAACCTAACAGATTTTTAATCATTCATTTAGGAATGTAAACTTAATGAACAGAAGGACTGAATAAAGCATAATTTATCATACACTAGGATATAGCAAAGCAAAAATTTGAACTGGCAACTTGCAAGATGCACCTGCTGAAAAGGTTTCCAGTAACCAAGCTGAAAGCTTGACTAAGGATCAAATTAGCAGTTAACAGCACAATCTATTGAGGCAGG
>NW_008668596.1:80464-83369 GCF_000695815.1 Acanthisitta chloris
GCAGGTGTTACTTCTGCCAGACAAGGCAGTAATAACAGACGAGTTCTAAACAACTCCCAAGACTTACGAAAACTGAGAGAAAAGGAAATTGTGTTACCCAAGTGACTCCCACATAAAACTCCCAATTTATTAAGCTCCAAAACCTGTATGACTGAAGCATGACAAAATAGGAGGAAGATTCAAGATGCTCAAAACCATGAAATAACTCTACAGTAAGACATCTGAGTGAGTTCAGGCAATAGAAAGGAGAGCAAATAATCTGACACTTCTAGACTCGGATGATATATATATAGTAGGTATCAGAGTCTATTTTTATTTCTCCCCCCTTATCAGATCTTTCTAACTCAGAAAGGTAAAAGATACTACCGAAGTTACAAAATTTCATAACCTAGCATAGAGCAATACTGATTTCCTGCTTGGTAGATGAAGATGAAAAATCTGTAATTTTTTGCTCATCAAGAAACCAGAATGTAAAAAAAAATGTGTTTGCTTTCAATCTAAAAATAATACTGAACTAAGAGCTGAGGCTCCTAAAACTCAGAAAATTCTTGGGTTATATGGTTGAACTATTTTCTCAATTTCAGTGATGCTGACCTAGCACTTTGAAGAACAGGAACATAGATATTGCATAGGAGGATTAAGAAAAGAGATGGGCATCCACCTCTAGCAGTCTCTATTTCACATTCAGTCAGAAGGGTTACAAATTTGATTGACAAATCCATGAATACTCTAATCATAATTTTATCTTATTTCAGTTTTCCAAGTGCATCTCTCAGACAAACCATTCAGTGCTACACTTACCTTCGGCTTCACATACTATCAAACAGGCTGAAATCCACTTTCTGCAACCCTCTTTCCAATGCTGACAGAAGCATCACACGAATTAAACTTTCTAGGTTCACAATCAAATGGATTAAAGGCAGGCTGTGTATTTTGGGGGTGATTTTAGTAGAAAGTCCGGTTTTACCCTTTTCTCTATTTAATTTGTTCTTATTCTATAATAGTTTGTTCAGTGACTGTTCCCAGAGGTTCCAATTAAAACTGAGTTCTTGAGGTA
Source organism: Acanthisitta chloris (assembly GCF_000695815.1). Classification (NCBI taxonomy): domain Eukaryota; kingdom Metazoa; phylum Chordata; class Aves; order Passeriformes; family Acanthisittidae; genus Acanthisitta; species Acanthisitta chloris. The sequence goes on from NW_008668596.1 coordinate 81,522, forward strand.
CCAAGCGCTGTTTCCATGAATGCAGAATTCCTGCCTGAAAGATCCTGTTTTGTAAAAGTGGCATTTCAAAAGTACTCAAGCAATGTCCCTACTTGAAGTTGAGACTAAAACTTCCATAAACCTAGTGGGAGCCAAGTCAGGTTTATAAAGAGTACTTTTAAAAATTTCACTAATCACTGCCCTATATCTTAACCATTCAGATTTCACAGTTTAACGTACTGAAAGATGAGAGGCTGCGGCATTACTGAAACATGCGGTGTCACTAAGGGAGATACTCTGGCTATAATTTGAATTTTTTGCATTTACCAACCTATATTCTGATTGAAACAAATGAAAAAAAAAACCAAACAAAACAAAAGCACCCAACCACTTTATTTTATGTGTATTCTGGATGCACTTAACCATCGAAAGAGCAAATTTATTTGAAGTACTTTAATATATAGGATTACACTTGTACTGTATCTGGAGACTCTGAAGCATTGATGGCACATGGTCAGCACTGAATTAGAGACAGAATGTTGTAAAGTACTTTGCAGAATTACAATTAACTTGAAATTATATCAAAGAGGCTCTTGAACATTTCAGACTCTGCCCCTACAGGGCTTGAGCAAAACAAGTCAGACACTCCTCCTTGGAACAGGCAGATGGGATGAAGCAGAGGCAAAGAGGGCTTGAGAGGATAGCTAACTTCAAGCTCCTCTCCAGTAGCTACCAAGCTTTAAGTGCAATCCAAAAATTAGTCTGCGGCTAATGAACGGCAAATTTGTGGTTGTACACAAGAGCTTAGTGAATCTTCTAGATCTATTCAAAACATTGGGCACTTCCAGGTAAAGGGCTGCATGTATCCAGCTCCTTCTTGCCATAGAAAATCAAACAACTTTATGTCTGTAATAATTTGTGAAAAGTATTCCCACATTTAACATAAGAAAATGTACAAAAGATAGCCAGAACAAGGAATGTCAGTCTTCCTGCTACATAATTTGGTTGCATTTGCTGTTTATTTCATCTTTGGACAAATGGGAGTGAAAATTCAGTGAATTTACTTTGATAATAAATTTAGAAATCAGAAGCATTTGGTCAAGCAGTAAGGCAAACTGACAGCCCCTGGCCATGCCCTTATGCTCAATTTCTGTGCGAATTAACATCACAGATATCAAACTATGACCATTTTTTCCTGGGGGATGGGGAAGCGAGGAAGGGCAGAAGCAAAGAAGAGCTCATGATCATGTATTTACAAACTTGTGCATAGTTCAGAAAGTCTGAAAAACCTGTTAAGATAGGAAGGTTCCAAGAATAATTCATACTGAAATGTAAACTCAACGTTTTCATCTCTTGCTGACTTGTCACCCTTCTCCCCTGATATATACGTGTAAAGGTAACACTTAGACAAATGTGTCTTTCCTCCTATGTGCGTCTCAAACTATTCATTTAAAAAACAGGAAGACTGGATTCTATCCCTTTTCTCTAAAAAACCCAAACAAAAACCAAGCAATTAAAAAAATTACTAACCTTTTTCGTTGTGTGGATTTCTTTTTTCTGAAATAAGAGAGAAAGGAAATGATGGTCAAGAGAAGTCATATTTTTCAATTTTCTCTCACATACAAATCTGCTTCAATATATTTGAATAATTAACTTGCCATATTAAAAGAGAAAAAAGAGGAACTCTTCACATCTTTTCTTTGGAGTGCCTGAAATGGTGAAAAACATCTTTCAACATCTTACTTGCCTAAAATCTTGCTATCTGTGGTAGTTAAAATTACAGAAACAAGAGTATACATTTTCTATTTCAACACGTGGCTGGAAGGCCAGTATAAAAAATATGCCAAAAATATTTCAGTTACATCGGGG
>NW_008668596.1:83406-118604 GCF_000695815.1 Acanthisitta chloris
TGTTGGAATGACAACATTGAGAGGTGTTAACTCCAATAGAACTGGTTACTTCAATATTAGTTGTTGAAGGAACCACAGTTAAGAACTAGAAAAGATAAGAGTAAATTTGCCTTTTTCTACAATACTTTTATTCCAACTAGCAGCAGCATTTTAAGTTACTCAAAGTCTTCAAAAGACTTATTTCATTAAAATAAACAGGCTCTAAGTACACCCTGAAAATTTAAAAATGTAAGCTCTCCCCCCCCGGTCACACAAATCTTTAGGCATCAATCATCTTGTAATTTTACAACAGGAAAAAAATAACTTTTTCAGAGGTAATGGCATTTCAAAAGAAATGTATAATAGAAACCAAGAACTTTTCTTCTTCTTAAAAAGAAACAAAGTTACAATCAATCAGTAAAACCAAAACAAAAGATGCTTTGCCCAATGCCTGGTCTGCTGGCTGTGATGCGTTGGGTACTCTCCTAAACTCACAGTATGAAGGATGGGCCAGTTTGATGTCTCAGAACCAGAAATCCCCCACATTTCTGAAGTACACACACACTAGTTGTTTACAGGGCTCATAAGAACATAACAGTCCTACCGAGTCAAATCAAAGACCTAGTAACTTGTTTGTGACTGTGGTCAGTAGGGAAGGACTACAAGAAAGGGCTTACACTTTCCTCAATATACCCTTTCCAGTGACCCATGGCATTGGAAAACAGCCAGAGAAATACATACATTATTTTCCTGAACAACCTTTGACAATCCTTATTTCCCACATGTTTGTTTAAGGAGGTGATGCTGAACCCAGGATCTGAAATCTACAAGTCAAAATCCATGTTTTATTATTAAAAAAAATGATGAAAAAGCTTTCAAGGTTAAAAACAATGCCGAACCTTTTAGAACTGTATCTGTTCCCCCAAGACAATTTAAAAATCATGAACTACGACAGGACTCTAATTACAGTTAAAAATTAGTTTACAATACTAAATAACACCAAAAAAATTAATTCAGAAAGGCAAAGCTAGAAGATGCTAACAGGAAAAGGTCAATAACAATTCCTGAGATTTTACACAATAGCAATAACCTTACAATAAGAGAAAAATATGCTGTAGTTAGAATTAGCCTACTGATGAGCTACTGATGATGCAATGTTCAAGGGCTGAAAGTTAAAAAGAAATGGAACGAGGTATTATTCTATGCCAACTTTTCATTTTCATTTTCTATCCATTCTATATATCAGAGGTTATTACAAAATAAATTCTGCAATATTCCAAATTACAATTCAGACTTATGCATTGAGAAAGCCACATCATCCATACAGGAGCTGTGCTGGCAGTGGAGCTCTGTAGCTCAAGGATGTACCAAAATCCATAAACTTGAAGAACAAGGTTTGATGGGCACATTTACACAAGAGGTTCTTGATTAGCAAATAAATGAACCACCTAAGTGAGGAAAATCTGATTACATATACACACTGAAGGAAGAGAAACCCATGCACAAATCCTAAAGGAGATGCCAACAATGAGGTTTTGATAATCTAACAAAAACACAAAACCTTTTACTGCACTTACCAGCAAAGCATTTGGAACAGAGATTCATAGTCTTGCTGGACCTGGGGCAAAAAATAAAAAAAAAATAGAGCTAAAAAATTCATTATATTTCTAATCAATATAGGGAAGTTTTTGGGGGGAATGAAGCAAGGGTACAGAGAGGATAAGAACTTAAATGGCTAGGAATCAAAGTGGCTAGAAGTGGCTGAACTAGAAACAGAGTCAGGGAAGAGGCTTCGTATGGTAATCTCTTTCCAATTTAAAGAGTTTCCAAAACATGAGTTCCACACATTTACCTCATATGTGACAATAAGCTTATTTTACCATTCAATGTATATGTTACACATTCATCATTCAAATCTTTCTATTGCAATAAGATAATAAGGATAGATGGGAAGTACCAATACATTCCACTTGAATATTAGACTCCCCTTGGCAACAGCTCTGCAGTCCTGACAAATCCTGAATACACCACAGCAATAGAGATTAAAGTATTGTACTTATAAGGACACAGACAGATGTGCTCTTGGAAGCCTAGCTGGAATGGCTTAAGTAGTTATTACCTCAAGCTGTTCGTTACAACCCTCAGCTGCATCCAGCAGTAATTTAAAATAACCTGGCTGACTTTGCACTGACATGGACTAGGACACTTCACATGATCCATTAGGGTGGCTCAGCTTTGGGGGCAGCAACCTTCAGCTAAGAAAAAAACAGCTAGAGAACAACAGCAACATCTTAAGCCTCCCAAACATCTCCAAAGAGTCTATGCAATTATGCGACAAGTGTTCAAAACTTATAATGTCAGTAGGCTCACCAAAAAGTAAAAATAAAAAGTTAAGGCTATAGACCTCTCTAGGGCTACCATGGAAATATCCAAAGCACTAAACAATGGGAGAACAAGTTTCTCCCAGTTTACATCTCCTTTACAAAGTGACCTGGAGAATATTCTCAAAAGCTCTCTAAGTGTTGAAATATCTTTGGATTAGAACAACCCAGTTTCTGTGCACACTGCCCAGCATTTGTTTTTTTCACCATTACTGAATCAGCTCTGCCATTATGTATAAGCATTAACGCCATCCTGAGCAGGTCTGAAAGTACTTATGTACCAAAACTGTCCATGCCCACAAGTCCTTTCTGCCTCTTCAGAGTAGCCTCTAGCAGGAACACATAATTTAGCCAAATTAATTGCACTTTTACCTTTAGAAATATGCATAGACAAAACCAACTGAGACTACCAAAACAGTTGTTTTCTATTTCCAGCCAAACATGGATGGAATTTTGAGAGGAGATCCATGTCTTACAACATCTAGATTACAAAAAACTTTATTATCTTGAGAAAAAAAATGACAATTTTTTCAAAGCAATTATATCACAAATGAACACACTTATCAGAATTATAGAATTTTTTCCCCCCAGAGTTTGCAAATGGTTGAGTGATTTTCCAGTAACAAAGTAATTCCAGACTTGGTCAACCATTTCTTAGTATTAGTCACATCAGAACATTACAAATACTTTTCAATTCATGCACATTTGAAAGCTGGTTTACATCAGGCTCAAGAATTCTACAAGAATACAGATCACTGCAGATTTGAGACAGAAGCATTTGCCAGCTATAGCGAGAGCCACAGACACATGAAAGCTAGTTTTAAATGCAAACAGTATGTGCACAGGAGAAAAGTTAATTCCCAGGAAAAGAAAAGCAGACAGCATTTGTAGCCATACAAATATATCATCAGATTGGTATATACCTAAAGATTCAGCATCTATGTTGACAGTCTGCACAGATTATCTAACTTCAACAGAACTGCAATTAAAAACAGTGTGGTGAGTCAACACCTACAGTACCAGTGTGCTGCAGTCCAGTACTCACTGCTTATGGGTTAGACCTTCTGGAGCAGCTCAATATGCCAGGCAGGAGCTTCTCTGCAAAGCCATTAAACCCCAGAGGCAGCAAAGAAAAAGAAAGGCAGAGTTCAGCTGGTTCATACTGATGACATTGGAATGGGCAATGACAAATGTTTTCAGTGGTATAAGCAACCACCTCAGCTGTTAAATATCAATCCAAAGCCTCATGTAACATTTACTTATCAGCACACCAGCAATGGAAAACACACAAGCAAACACAAAATACAGCTTTGTGGAAAAAAAATAAAGGAGGCTGCCATTTACTCATAACACACAAACTCCTCACATTTTCTGAAAGGACAGCACCATTGGACAAGTGACTTTGTGAGCTAAATAACTTCAGTTCACTGTATGGGTTTCAAGGATCACTTTCTCTCCAATCCTTTCATACGCCTTTCCAGGGCATCCAAGTCAGTCTGAGGTTCCTACATCAGATGAAAATCTAAACCTTAAGTGGTTTATTTCTTAAGTTACTTTTCCACAGTCACTTATGTGAGTGTAGATACATGAACATGACACTAGAAAACAGCACTTTTTTGTTAGAGACAGAGAAACAGCATTGATCAACAATCAGCTTCCTTTTGAAAGTGCAACATTTAATTAGAGCAAAAGCTTTACAAAGAACATGCATTAGGCAGTTTATATACGTCAAACTTACTACATATCACCTGAGAGTCATGTCACTGTCTGTCAAGTAAGATATATGTTTGACAGCTATTTGTTAGACTGCAAATCCCTCCTCTCACTGCTAGGATTTTCTCTTTACATCAGGCAAGGGTTCACTCACTAGACTTAAAACTGAGCAAACCTGCATATTGCTGTTCTTTCTGAAGCACATCTTGTTCACCACATTGCTGGTTTATATTATTTCTCAGCAGCTCCAGCATTCACCAGAAGCTCATACTGCCAGGGAGGGACATGAAAATATAACATCTCACTATTCCTGATAACCTTTTCCAGCGTATCATACATCTGTAATATCTGTTATTTCTAGAGATAATTTTATTTGAAACACTCAAGGCTCTGAAACATCAAACAGCGCTGGTCATGGCACAGCCTTCTGTTTCCACTTCATATAAAAAAGATGGCCACAGGTGATTTTCAGGGAAGGCAATACAACTCCTACTTCCAGGAACACATGGTAAAACCATGACTGCAAAGCTAGAATTCAAAGTTAGCCCTGGCAATGAGAACTGCATGTTTTAGACTGCAAGTCTTTAGGCTAACACCCAGCATTTCTATACTCTTCTGCCACAGTGAGGTTGGGTGTATTTGGCATGCTTTGAATCAGGTATCAAATCACCATGGTTTTCAACCAGACATGTCATAGTAATTCCCAGATTTCCCTCATAAAAGTGAGCTTCATGCTTAACAGCACCTAATCCAGAATTACTCCCAGTACACATTTTATATGTACAATAACCCCAGAAAGCAAGTTTTATACTGATAATTTATAATCTCCACTTGTACATAATTTAAGCTGGTACTCAGAAAGACATTCATACTTATGGATAAATCAAGTCAAATGGAACGGTATTATCTCCAAGACTGAATATAAAGTTAAACCTTCTTTGAAGGTACTTCCATCTGTCAAAAAGAAACCATTTCACTAAAGGGTGACACAAAATTATTATGTAAATTGGAAACCAGAAGGTGAAGCAAGCTCAGAAGGTCAAGCGGCAGACCAAGTTAGAGGCAGAGGATACTTCAAGGCAGCCCAGAGGCTACAGAATGATTGCATGCAACAGTTCCACAGGGCTCAGTCTGAAAAAAGAGGGTATTAAAAGTGCCTCCACTGTCAAAGAAAAAAAAGTCCCTTAAGAACACAGCCATAATAGCAGCAATGACACAGGGACTTTGAAAAGAGGAAGAAATTTACAGAAATAGGAAAGCCTGGAAATTATAATATATTTATAGTTTAAGCAGGTAATAAATCTCTTGTAAGAATAAAAATAAAACACACATTTGAGGCTATTCAGACCATCATCCCTTACTTGCTCTGTTGTGCCTACAAATCACCATAGCAAAAGAAACTATTTGAGCCTTCACAGAGGCACACACAGACCATCCTAAGGTCCTAATCTCTGTGAGATGGACATCTGCATCTCCAGTCAAGGTGCATAATGCAAAGTGAGAGCCTGCATGAGGCATTAAAATCAAAATCAAGAACCACTTATGTTGAATCCTATACATGTTCATATCCTACATTATGACTGATATGTAACTAATTCAGAAAACTGAAGAGATTACCTCCCTGATTTCATTTTCTTATGGTACTTCCAGTATGTTCTTATGAAGGTGTGAAGGCCTTACTCAATTTTATACTCTATACTACTAATTATTCCTTTGATCCCTCGCCATTTGAGAGCATATCATTGCGAGGTACCATCCACATCAATGCACATTCTACTCTGTGCCTTCACTGAAAGTTTGGTTTTCCTTCCCCCTCTCCCAGTAAATCAATACAAAACCACATCCAGAGAAGGCAGTTGAATTCTAGCCATAAATCTCAAAAGTCAAGACTACTACATGTACAGTAGTTGATCAGAATAGACAAAATCAAAGACAATCTCAATCTGAAGGCTCAAGAACAAGTTACATGTGGAAGTTTTGCACAGAGTTAAAAGCACACAGAAATTTGACTGAATACTCAGACACCAAAACAATTTTCTGCCAAGAAACTTAGATAGGCACAGCTAATAAATAATGAAGCTTTTGTAACAAAATCCTTCATTTTCCAGCAGATTGTCAGGTACTTCATAGCTTCCCCATCCCATCTTTAAGATGAAAGAAAAAAAGCAGACCAGAAATACTAAAAACCATTACTAGCATTACTCCACACAAGTGCCACAGGGCATTACAAAATGCTCAGTTTCACCTATATTAGCATGCTGCCTACATTTTTTAAGGTAATGGTGAAGTAGTACAATTAGTGTAGATGCTTACCAATGACAAGACTCCTGAGTCTGCATCAGAGTAAAAATAACTAAAGATAAGTATAAGTATATATATTCTCAATACTTGAAAAAAACACTAAAATAATCATAATTCTTGAAAATAACTTTTGTTCATCTGGTTTTTTTATGATAGAAGAATAAGGATTTTAGAGAAAAAATGCTTTCATATAGCGTGAGCGCTAGACATTTAATTTTACAGATATTTAAGCCACAGGTACTAATTAAGTGTGACTGCAAAATCCCAGATTCTGCATTTTTATTGGAAAAAATGTTTTCTAGAACTTCCACTAACGATTTCTAACAATTCAGAAGTTCCTATGAATTGGTAGCAAGAAAACATATCTACTTCAGTAGCACTGTAATTGCACTGGTGATTAAATGCATCATGTTCGATGCTTCTTGGTCCCCTTCCAGTCCAGTAATTATAGTGGGACTGCAGTGTCACTACACTAGAAATGTATCTTAGACCCTGAATGATACCTGTCCAATATTGTCAGGGACCATGTGTTTGAGAAAGATTACCATAACATGAATCATGCCACTAATTACTCACAACTACAGAGAAGCAGACTCCCTATACATTCGGCACATACTGTGTCATGTATTTGGCAACTTAGGGCAATTCTACATATGTTAAATCAATGCATATATACTACTATAGTTAATGATCTGTCACCATTTCCATTATAAAGCAATTTTCAAAGACTTATAACTCCGCTGAACAATTCACTCTGAGCTGAATCCTGGCACACAGCAAAAGCAAAACCATAGTGCACATTTACTTTCATCCAACCAGACCAGAAGGATTATTTATCATTAAAAGAAAATTGATCCAATTCTGTATTTCTCATACACTTTTCATCATTCGCTTAGAGCATGTAACACTTCACCTTGTACAGGAGGGAGGTTAATTAGGCTGTGCTAATAAGACTCTCAATTGCCCTTTGAAAGTTCCACATACCCTGTACAGTAGCTTCTGAAAAAAGCCATTTTACTTTTCTAAATCAGAAGTCACCTCACTGACTTCATATATGCTACACATATGATATTTATGGTTCTTCCACATTAAAGGAATACAGGAAAAGGTTTTTTTGGACAGTTTAAACAATTATTCATACTTTCAAGCTGAGGCAGCTCAGTTATTCTTCATGAATGATATATGCCAAATTCCTTTCAAATAAAAAAGCAGAAGTGGAACATGTCAAATGCAGGTGGACCTATAGAGAACTTGGCAATCAGAAACAGTCACATGCATTCAGAAACAGATTTTAAAGTTAACTAAAATCTGAAATTAAATATCCCACAAATATATTCAATATTTCTCTATTTCATCAGCTGTTTTGTACCCCTACACTCAGTCTTAAGAATTCTAGTCCAATTAAAAATCAGTAAGATTGTATTATTATTACAACTACTACAGGGTGTTTTGTGGGAAAAATAAGTGTTCTGGTCTTGAACTCCTCATTTTCACCACAAACAATTTAAATGTTCCTTATCATTTCAAGATTTTTGGTAAGCTGCTGAAAATGATGCTTCAGATAGTGAGCTACATGTTCATACTTTAATTTGAAATGAAATGGAGGTCAAACTTTATGAACAGCACAGTGTACTAGAGCAATGCCATTCTGGCAGCTTTCCACACCTAAAAGATATGCTAATGCATCCCAATGAAGTAGCTGTATTCTGGTTTATTATTTTTTTAATGGCAACACTAAAGCACCCCTTTAAAACTCTATGACTGAACACTTTTTGTGTTTTAATAGAAAGACACTATAGTGCTCTGTTGACAATTAGTCCAGAGAAGAGCACAAACACCCAAGAGCAAGAGGAGAATGTAGAAAACACAGCTCCTTAGTCTTACAAACTGTATTACAGGTTCTGACCCAAAAACACTGATAGAGTTTCAATTTAAAGCCTTCTCCAACCCTTCTTAAAATAAACTGCAAAGAATTCAATGCATCTAAACTAGATAAGACAGGGTGTAAGGACTTCGATCTGATGCTACTGGTTGCTGCCCTCCAAAGATAAATGGTTCATATTCCCATGAATACATATTTCTACACATTCTTTTTTCACGAAGATGTGTAGCCTGCTATTTAAAGGACAGTAAAAAGGTTGAAATACTAAGTATTAAGAGAGTCCAAGAGGCCTCTAGTGAAGTAGGAATAAAATTTCAAAGTTGTGATCTACCCACCTTCCACCAATTCCTCAAGCAGATCATTTTTTCTGTGTATTGTAGGTAATAACTAACACATATTGCTCTACGACAACACAATCATCACCTTGAGATTTACAATATGAGATTATATTAACTTTATCTTTTTCTTCAGATCAGACACTCCAATGAATGCTCTGCTGATAAGCAGCACTCAAAAATCTATTCCATTTGTGTTATGCCTTTTATCACAGGATCAGTAATAGATACTAAATACTAAAACATTCTTACAAAAAAAGGGAGTGAAAGAAACCACAAGAAAGTATCCATTTTGTCCCTGTACCTAAAGGTATGGCTAATTAAATATCAAACTCTCCTGAAACACTTCCTGACCTGAACTGCTAGATTTAGCAGTTCAGATTACACACAAACACATAGAGAAGCTTGCGTTTTTTATTATTAAAGGTTTCTCTCTATGACAAAAATATACTTTAAAATGCCTGGCATTACAGAATCACATAATCACAGAATCAATCAGGTTGGAAAAGACCTCTCAGATCAAGTCCAACCTGTGACCAAACACCACCATGTCAATTAGACCATGGCACTAAGCACCATGTCCAGTGTCTCCTTAAATGCCTCCAGGGATGGTGACTCCACCACCTCCCTGGGCAGCACATTCCAATGTCTAGTCACCCTTTCCTTTCTATAATTCTTCCTAATGTCCAATCTAAATCTTAAGACTATGTCTTCCGGTCCTGTCACTAGTTGCCTGGGAGAAGAGACCAACCCCCACCTGGCTACAACCTCCTTTCAAGTAGCTGTAGAGAGTGATACGACCACCCCTGAGTCTCCCCTTCTCAAGGCTAAATAACCCCAGCTCCCTCAGCTGTTCCTCGAAGGACTTGTGTTCCAGACCCCTCACCAGCTTTGTTGCCTAAGACTATGTCTTCCGGTCCTGTCACTAGTTGCCTGGGAGAAGAGACCAACCCCCACCTGGCTACAACCTCCTTTCAAGTAGCTGTAGAGAGTGATACGACCACCCCTGAGTCTCCCCTTCTCAAGGCTAAATAACCCCAGCTCCCTCAGCTGTTCCTCGAAGGACTTGTGTTCCAGACCCCTCACCAGCTTTGTTGCCCTTCTCTGGACACACTCCAGCACCTCAATGTCCTTGCTGAAGTGAGGGGCCCAGAACTGAACCCAGTACTCAAAGTGTGGTCTCCCCAGAGCCAAGTACAGGCTTAGAATAGCTTAGAACACTTAAAAGGACAAGTTATATAAACTGTTTTTAAAATGCTGTTGCGTAGTATTAACAAAACATACTAATAAAGTCTGGTTTTAATACTGTGCCACACTTATTCTCTCAAAAGCTAGCAGAACATCAGAATTATAAAACAGCCCTTTGTTGCAGAGATATACTTTTCATGTCTAACAGGTCAAATATTACACAAGCAAAAAGAGGTTTCAAGCGTTCATGGGTACAGAAAGCACTTGAAGGTGCACTATATGCAAAAAATCTGACAGGAGGTGTCCGAATCCTAATAATTATTTTGACTATTCATTTCTATGAGTTAAAGCACATGAAGAAAGTTCAGAAATAAAGCAGCTAAAATGGAGAAGAAAAAGTAGCCCTCGGACAAAGCAAGAAATGATGACTGTTCTGGGATAGATAAAGAGCTATGTCCTATTTAATAATGAGCAGGTTGTCCAGCAGAGTATCTCACTTGCTTAGATCTGCCTAAGCAACCCCAAAAAGCAGCAATGTAACAGCATATTTTCATGAACAAGTAACAAACTCACTTTTATGGCTCTTTGCACTCTTTGGCTATCAAATCCTTTTAGAATTGCAGCACTTCCTGAAAAGCAGTTTCAGAATTCTGACAAGGTTCCTGCAATCCTATCTCACTACACTGTTCTGAAACACACGTCTGAAAGAAGCTACCAGAATGTAAATTAACAGCCATTTTTCCTCCACCCCATTTAAAACAGGTTTCAGTGAAGTCTCCGAAAGGTTAGCTGGACATTCACTGTGGGAAATCCACTTTGTTCCGTTCTAGCTTGCCTTGTACCCAATTGTAGAGTCAGGAAGCAAAATGGCACTTCCTCTGGTCAGTGCTGCCTCTACACCAGAGTGATGACTACCCAGAGTCACTTCCACTTCTCAGGTGGGAAACTGTAGCCATGCCTTATGACACGGTTTTAGAGAATAAGAGTCCTTCAGCTCTTCCTCAGGAATTTGAAATGAATCATATGAAGATTATGCCTCCACTAGGAGCAATCTGCCAGTTAACTAAACAAAACATTCCTGAAAGCAGATTCACCTCTATTGGCAAAAATGAATTTTGCCCTGCTGTTATAAAAGAAGAAAAAATAGAAGAGAGAAAGAAAGTAGAGGGGGGGAAAGCATTTTTAAAAATTATTTTTAAAAGTGGAATAAACCAATCTCAGCTCTGTTTCAACCAGCCAGGACTACCTTGCTCTTAGCACAAGCAGATTTCAAAGTTCATCTTAGTAACCCCAAAGTTTTGGTCAATTTCCTCATAGCTCTCAGGTAGAAGACTGTACCAGATTTTGCAGCTTTCAGGTAATGAACAGAAGCTGCCAGCCTCTAAAGCAAACACCAAAAGTAAAGAATGAGTGCCACTCATTTGCTATACTGCAGAAATGTTAGAATTAATAAACGAAGTCTTGATTCAGAACAGCACTTTGGATATTTAAACTTGAGATCTCCTCTCATATGTAACTTTGGAGTTTTCTACAACAAAGCCAGAGTTCACCATAATTCCAAGGAATGCAACATTTCTAACCAGCATAAAACTGCTTCTAAATCATTCCTTCAGATGTTTCTGTTTTATACAAGCAACTTCTGAAGTGTCTCAGAGGTAAAATTTACAACAACAAAGAGTTCAAGGAAAAAAACAATACAATCACACATGTTTGGCAACACAGCTTCAAAAAGCAAACAAGCCCTCAAAAAACCAAAGTGAAACAAACAAATAAAAAACCAAACCAAACCCCTAAACTATAAGCAAGGGTTAGGCTGATAATAACAAAGCATGATACAAAGCAAGCCATTAATCTGAACATGGAAGAAGACAGGATTTTTTCTTTCCCATAAATGTGCACTCAGGCATATACACAAGTAAAGACATATAAAAGCAGTCAAACACTAACCATCATCAGTATAGAGAACCATCACATATGGTAAGTTGAGACCTACAGCTCCACTGATAGTTCACATAAAGCAGCATCTTATTTTCAGAAGTGTTCAGTATAAAGTTGCCTTCTCAGAAGCTTCTCCGACACAGAGGATGCTGGCCATGAAAATTTCCTACAGCTCTGAGACCTTTCAATTGGTATGAATGACATATGCTCTATGAAACATCCCAAATCAGCGCACTAAAAAACAAATCCCAAAGTGTGGGCTGTGGAAATCTGCACAGTTACAAATCCAGGATGAAATGGAAGTGTTAGAAAGACTGAACTGGTTTTGTTGGGAGGGAGAGGGAACACTGTTTTGAGGTTTTGGGATTTGGGGGGTGGGGGGTGGGGGGGTGTTTAAGATGAGATTAAAACAGTAAATGTCTGAAGGATACTTTAATGCCTGAAAACCTCAGTTGCAACCCACATTTTCAGCATGACTTCCAAGACCTAAGCTTGACCCAGGGCATGTTGGTTGATGCCATTCTTTCATCAAGTAAAGGATGCTGGAAAGTTAATGGCTCAGTGATGTGGTAGAGTTCAGCAACTAGACTGCAAGTAAATGTGCTGCTTCGCTCAAATCCTGTGACTCATGTGCCCAGGAGGAACAGCTGCCTCAATTTTGCACTTTATCCAACTATGTTATTTCAAAACTCTTCTCGATTTTACTTAGAATAAAAAAATGCTTCCAATACATTTAACGGGGCTAAAGCACTACATATTAATATACAGATTGCTGTAATAAACATCCTGTGCACAAATCACTTCAGCCACAGTGTCCAGAATTTGTGGTGTACAACAGGAAGCAACTTTAAAAGAATGCACCACATTGTCACTGCCTTGTTTTTTTAAGCATTCTGAACGCAAATTGCAATAGAAATAGTGCTCCAAATTTTTTTCAGGGAGAGAAAGCATCTTATATACTCCATTCCATTTTCAAAGGGGGGAAAAAAGTTACTTGCTAAATACAGGTTTAAAACCAGCCTCTATAACAGCAAATACTAAATTATTATCTTCAATCTCTTCATTAATCAGTTAGCTCATAGGTCTGGCTACAGGTCTTTCTGTAATTGTAGCAATACAATTTGGTTAAACTACAGAAAAATTAAGTAATAGCAAAGCTGCTTGAAAAACAGGATGAAAAGCATTCTATGCATTCTTTTACTGGCCAGTATTCCTGTCTTTGGCATTTTCTTTTATCACATGTTAATTCAAGATAAAATGCACCTGACTCACTGAATAAAACTGGCATATTACAAGTCTGTTTTAATTAATTTCTTCCACAGAGAAAACTGAAACTCTTGAAAACAAACACCGGATAACAACAGACTAACTTTCTGTAATGGGAAACATGACTGTATGTATGTTTGCACACTTAACTTTCTCTATAGATAATGAGACCATGGAAACAAAAGGATACAATTAAACAAAAGTATTTTGAGTCACAATATGTAAATGTTGTTAATAATTATACACATGCTTTGCCTTTTTTCTTTTGAACGGATAAATATAATCTTTCCCTTCTCTTTGGCAGCTATACTGTCACTATTACAGTCACTGCACTGAACAAGAAGTCAACAGAATGAGATATCTTCCACAGACACTGAAGAAGAACAAGTGCACCGCACCAAAAAACAGTGCTGAACTGGATCCAACAGACAAGTGCCTGTTCCTTATGGAGCACTGGCATTTTTAAGCTAGATTGTTCTGAGTTTATCTTATTTTTTACATCTTTTAGTTCTCTATACATCTTCAAAATATTACACAAAACTGTATTTCTCAAAATTCTAAAAGGAAACAACAGTAACTCATTCCCAATAAACACTTAGTTCAAATATCAAAAGTGCTGGGGACCTTGTCAGAGCCCTTGACTGTTTTGTTTCTGACTCCGATCAAGAACTGTTTCTGCATGTTCAACTGCAGCATGCCTGAAAATCAATCCCTTTACATTCCAGTATGTGCATCTGTACCAGGGAAGTGCAGAAAGGATTAAGGGAAAAGAATAGATCCACAGATAACTTCCAGTTACCTTTCCCCATACAGCCTGTCTTTTCCACAGTAATTAGAAAACCAACAAAACCAAACCAACAACCCCCCAAAACACACACACACACACAAAAACCCAAAACACAAACCAACAAAACAAAAAATAAAACCCAACCCCAAAATGGGTACATTGTTCTCCAGTGTTCTTCACTCATTACTCCCCCCATTCCAAACCTTCTCATTATCAGAGATCAAGATAAACAAGGTAAAATACTACAGTGGATATAGAAGAAAAACATTAGCAAAGATCATCTAACCCAGTCCACCAGTTTTCAGCAATTACTGAAAAATAAATGACACCGAGGTGGTAACAAAAAAATAAAATAAAAAAAAAAAGCCAAATGAAACACAGACCATTATAGGTAAACACTCTATTTTTGTTTTAAATACCCTCATCACAACTATTGGAAGAGTTTTGTGGTCTAAACTTGACCTCCTTATTAAGCTGTCTAACTGCTCTGATATATGAAACTGTTCTAAAAAGTACCCTCACATATAAAACCTGACGGTATAGGTGGAAGATGCAAATTGAGGCAAGGCAAACTCCACTCTAACCAGCTGAACTCTGAGGGACTGTAAAACAAGCAAACACAAGAACACTTAGTCGGCTACCATGCCAGACTGCATGGCTCTCAAATTATTTACTAACATAGCACATCATACAAACTAAAGCATGTATGAGGTCATGACTCACAACAGGATAAGCCCTTTTCCCTTCAAGTTTTAGATGTTATCTTCTAAACAGAGTGTAGGCCATCAAAGTCATGCAGTGTGGACATTAGAAACTGCAAGATGGAAGATCTGACATCTTAGCGTGCGCTCATACTCATCTCAGGCTTAAAGGATGCACTTGAAAATAATTCTAACTCGCACTCATCCCTGTAAATGCTGCTGCTATTATCCCTGACAAAGAACAAAATACTGTATATAATTCCTTATGTTGTCAACCAGCACTGCTCCCAATCTACCACAAACATTCAGATCACTTACCCATAGGCTTATGTCCAGCTACCACCCACCAAACCTGGAGACTCCCAGGATTTGTTAAACTGGAACCAGCAGCATGAACATCAAACTCTATTGTTTATTTACATTTTTAACAGCTGAAAAAGCAGTCAGGTCTACAACAACAACATTCTCTGATCAGAGCTCAAATCTGTATATTCTTAAAGGAACTAGGGTGAACTGAGAGCAAAAGAAATAATGCAGGTGTTGTGATACATATGCAATCACAGAGAGCTTTGAATAAACATAATTCTTAAGCATTCTTAAAATTACTTATTTTCCTGAGAGGTTTACAGAATGAGCTAGGCATGGGTTAGACTGAAAGAGTTTCTAAGAAAGACCAGATGTGTCCCACAGTGGTCACTAACACAGGAGGTTATTTACTAATAGTAAATATTCACCTGACTTTTCTTGAGCACATCCTATGAAGAACTGACAAATTGTTCCAGTGTGTCTAATTGACCTACTATGGTGAACCAGACTTCAAATCTCAGTTTAGCTCTTGGCTTAAAATATCTGTAAAGGATGTTGGGGAGAGACTGCTCATCTTTTATTAGGTGGTGTTCACTTCCCCTTGCCCTTCGCACGTAACCCAAGTCAGATAATTAAATGGACTGTTTATACAATAAAAAGATGCAATGACTCTATATACTTTCAAGTATAGCACAGGTGTAACAGCCTAATGGGTTATACCCACCACCCCTAAAATGATGTGGCACCACAGAACAGTACCCACACAGGCAGCAGTTAGCATCCTGCCTTTCTGCTGCATTACAGAATCCATGCTCTGTGAGTCTCTGCTGGTTTGCACTGAACATTTATAATTCTCTAGGTATTCTAACATCTGTGAAACATTTTACTACTCAAACTATCAGCACACAAGGGTTTCTGCTGTTGTAAACACTGAATCAGCTGAACTACTAGAGACACTAAAGAGAATTTACTGTAAAAAGGAAATGTATTACAGCAGCAGGTTACCACACTTCAGTACTGATGGATGAGTCACAGCAGGACTTACACCAAATTCACAAGATCATCCCTCAGCTCTACAAAATCCAAGCTAAATCACAGCTTGCTTACACTTGCATTGCAAGGCTGCAGTGAATGCAGTCTGCAGTGGGCACTGCTATATGATAATCCACACTGCAAGGTCTGCAAACAAATCTACAGGGAACAAATACCACTCACATAAATTAGCAAACAGCAAGCAAATACATTGATTGATGTGGTGGTCTTTTATGCTGTTCATAGTAGGGGAAATGCTAAATACTGCACTAGAAGAAACAGGATAAATCTTACAACTTATTTCATTACAGGATTCAGCATTGCATATGCAAAATAACCCCAAAAATTTCCCCAGTATATAAAAGAAAATATGAGTAATCTACACAAAAATGTGTCTGTTTGCCTCCTTTTTACACGACATTACAAGTGTTCTGGGCTATTTTTTCCCGTTTCTCCTTTCAGCACATTAAAACTAGCAAATCAGAAGGTAGAAGAATGAACACATTGGGAGGTATTATCACCAAAGAAAGAATCCATAAAACCAAACTATTTACTAAGTTTAAATAGAATAAGAGACTCATTCACAAAATGCTTGAGCAATGCCAAAGTGAACAATATCATATACTTCAACGCACTTCCTGCTCCCTCAGCAAAGGTTTGCAGGAGCTCCCAGTTCTGCTCTTGAGACTTTACTAAATTCAGAAGCAAAGAAGTGGTGTGACATCCCCAGCAGTTCTACTGATAAATTTCAAAGCCTTAAATGTGTCTACAGCTGGTAAAACAACTGAAAATTAGCAAGAGAGACACTTTCTTTCAACAGTCCCTTTTTAAAAAGGTAAATGGATTAGGATTTTCAATTTGCTGAGGCTTCAGACTTCAGAGATAGATTCTCCTCCGAATTTCATTTGTAGGTCATCTGAGAATTGTAATTATTGGAATTTCTAAACACTGATAAAGCTTTTCATTTTCTATGTAGCACATGAGAAATAAATATTATTTCCCTATATCTTAAAGTTAAAAAAAGGTAACACAGCTTCTTTGCTAAAGTTAACTATACAGATTAAATGTTCAAGTTAATAAGAAAGCACCATGGTCCATGGCTTCAACAGAACTGAGATATATATATAATAAATATGCATATTTATGTAAATATATTGTTTATGTCTTCGATTTATGGCTTGCAAAACATGTTGTCTGGAAACCCTAAACTGACTAGAAATTGCAAGCTTGAGTAGTCAGCTCTTAGTTTTAATAACATAAGAGTACAAAATAATATAAAGATACACTGCATAAAAGTAATTTTCTCTGGACAACCTCCCTAAACATACCTAAGAACCACATGCTTCTTTAAACCCTCATATTTGAATTGAAATGCCTTAACAATATAAAATAATGTTCTTCCCTGTTATAATATTCATTCTGGGGGGGGAAAAAAAGGAAAAATATCAACAACAAAATAAACAAAATCCACACAAAAAAATTAATTCCAGATCTCCTCAGCAATCTCACCCTGTTTTTCTATTAAAACTAAATTTTCTTACTTGTTGTGAATCTGACCAACTCCTTCCTAAAGCTTCAAGATGCAAATACAATTCTAGCTCTCATTTAACTAATTCACCAGTCATAGCTTACCCATCAGCTCCAGAAATACAACCATTACTATTAGAGGTTTCAGAGCAATAAAAGTTATATTCATTTTTGTATTTTTTTGCTCCTGAGCAAGAGAACCGTAACTACCACTGCAGGTTTCATTTTTCCTTTACAACACCTATACTAAAACTGGTCACAGAATGCACACAGGGTTTTCTTCTGTAATACACCATGAACATTTCATCCCAGAGTTCTTCAATAATAGTCACAAAATGGTCCAAAGGAAAAATAAAAGTAAAAAATAGTTTTTGAAGTGCCTCTTTCCTCTCAGCTGCAAATGGGACAGACCGTCATATCTGTATTTCCTTGTTCTGCTTTTTCTTCCTTGAAGGTGAGAATCTTATCTTGAATCATCACTGTCTGTTAAAAGTACTAAATGTATGGTTAACAAAAAATAAAAATCCTATAAACTGAACTAGCCAATTGAATACTCTGGTCTTCACTCTTGAATGAAGTTTCCCTGATGTAGAAAGCAATGCCCTTTATATATCAGGCCCAAAGGTTTTGAAAATTTTTATCTTACCATTATACAGCTGAAGGTCAGTGACTGCAGCTGTACTTCTGGCATTTACACTACAGTAAGAAAAAAAAAGTTGTATGATTTTATGGAAGTGTCTCAGATAATTCAAAGGCTGGTTAGGAAAAGGCAGAACACCTCCAAAAACATTAGTCTTCTCCACAACAGCTAGTTTCTATGAAGGCTTTATATTCTATTGACACCATATGTAATTACAGCAGCAGAATTCGTGTGGACGGAGCAATGCATTTTTTCATTACTGACTCATCTTCCAAGTTACTGAGGCCTTTGAAACTGTACTGAATTAAACATCAGACCCTGGAATGCTAGAGCTCACAGCTTGCCTGGGCTCAGGGACTATTTCTTACCCAGTGAACGTATCCACAATCTCACTGAAACTAAAGGGGCTTTTTTGGGTGCACGTATTATGGCAAAGACTGGTGGCAAAAGCAAAAATATTCCAAACTCCTTTTATGTTCATAGCATTGAATGTCAAACATACATATGACACTAATGAAAGCTATTGTCCTTCTCTTTTTGCCCTGCCATCTCTCCCCTGAATTTTACAGGAAAGTATGGGAATTTGAGAATCTGCTGATTCAGGATACCTGAACTTATTTTCAACACCTTTGCTTCCATTACCATCATTGAAATTGTTCCCCCTACACTAGTTATGTGTTCAGTAACCCAGTCCTGCTCCCTGCTTCAAGCCATTTACTTGATTGCTCTATTCAGGAAAAATCCTGTTGCTCTCAGGGCTCCCCACACGCTGTTACAGCACACAGCCTAAGGCACAAGGAATGGGGGGAAGCATAGGACAGTTTCCATGTGATACTTATATTGCCACATGAGGCTGCAGAGAAACTTGTACTGGACCAAAAATGCAACAGGAGAACAGACCTACTAAATTTAGGATTTCCAAATTTTTCCCCTCAAACTTGTAGACCATTTTGCAGGCTCCAAACAGACTCACACAATAAATCTGCAACTTTTGCAAAGAAAAATTACTACATCTTTTTGAAGCACAACAAATACCAGCAGTAATTTCCAACTCAAAACTGAAAATAGGCCAAATGATGCAAAAAATATGGTACTGCTACAGGGTCTGTCAAAAAAAAAGAATCATAAATAGAATGTGAACATAATGCTGATAAAGTATTTCTTCCAAAACAGTTTGTGACCAAAAACAATTATAAATTACTGTGGAGTGATGTATCTTACTAATGGGGAAAACATTTATATTTTTTTACTGGCAGATGTTTTCTGCCAGTAATTAAACACACAAAAGAGCAACCAAATATACTGCCTTACTAAATTATTAAATAATTATTGTATATCTATGATGAAAAGAACTATACAGCTGTAGGAAAATATTTCATATTGATACTCAAAAATATTAATTATGTATTTATGACTTGTTTTCAGATGTGCAAACTATGCACAGAACTATGGCTAGTGATCGTGGTTTATGACATTCCTTCATTTCAATGTTCTGAAATTTTGCTACAAGACTGAATGTGAGCTACAGACTGAATATACAACAGTTTTTGCCCTGTTACCTTGCCAGCTGGGGAACACACTGGAATGTAAAACTATATTATTTATTCCAACATGTGGCTCCTTTTCAAAGTTGTTAAAAGCTGGTGCAATATTAAATATATCCATGCTTTCTACAAGAAAAGGACTACACAACTCCATTTTAAATGCACTCATGTCAAATCATACACAAGCCTATGAAATGCTGACTCTGCTACTGAATTAAATCACCCCACTAAGACATTCACCACAATTTTGGCTCTGGATTCAGTCTACAGGCCTACAATCCCTGCTTGATCACACTATGTAAGTATGGATGGTAACATAACATTTTCAAAGGCTCTTGAGTGTCAGTGGGTTTAACACACAAGTCATTTAAATGCTTTGAAATCACTTGTTATATTTGGACTTCCAGTGAAGAACACTCCCTTACAAGAACTATGTTTGCTTTGCTAGCCATGAAAGATAATGGGTTCTTTTTGGTTTTAACCCTATCACGCTATTTTCAAGGCATCTCTAACCAGAGGGAAGGCCCTCCCAGTAAATAAATCAAAAACTTAACTTTCACAAGGAAAAAAATACATTAGAACCTATGATTCTATAATCAGAATTCAGGTGGGTTTATATCAGTCTTCAGTGTACAAAAAGGCCAAACAATCTCAGCAAGAGAAACACAGAAGATGAGACTGCAATACTCCTAAGGCTGAAAATACTCACTGATTCATGATTTCTATCAACATAACATAATATTTTTCCATTCTCATGCTCCAAGGTGTAATGAGAAATTTTAGCTATTTTTCTCACAAATCTCTTTCAGCCTTATGCATTCCAGTGTCAACCTCACTCCTCTTAATAACATGTTAGAGGCAAAATAAATTTTGAGTCCTTTCTTATTGTATGTCCTCCAAAGATGGAGGTTTGATAATACCCATCCATTGCAACACAAAGGTGTTTTGTGCTTCCTCTGGAATTGAGTCCAAATGACTACCCACAGGTTGTGCCATGTGACCCAAGTCTGCCCTCTGCTCTCACCCAGTCACCATATTTTCTCCTATAAGTAGCAAGTGACATACCCAGTGGAGATCACTCAGCATTCCCCATACACACCCTTCATTCATAAATCTCCCTTTATGTTTGCAGTAAAATAACAAATAACTTGGGTTTCAACCTCCTATGCATTTTCCCCAACTTTATACTTTTGCAGCTGAACTTATTTGTACCTCTACTAGCCTCGGGTGCTTCCTGGTCCAGGTTATATCACACCTTTCTTTTACCCAATTACTCTGGAAAGCAATTCCATTTTAGGATTTTGAGCTATTCTAGTGCAGAACACACTGATTTATTAACAGTTGACAATTTTGCATAATGTCAACTTGATAAATTATTTTTCCAGTTTAGGGAGCTCTTTGTGTCCCTAAAGTATAAAAAATATTTTCGTAAGATGGCTGCTCCAAGTTTAGGTTTAGTAAAGCCAAAGCATTAATGAAAAATGCATTTATCTCATATTTCTGTCTCTCTGTGGCAGCTCTGAAAAGCAGGATATACATGGCTAGCACCTGCAATAGTAACAAATCATGTGCATCTCAAGAAACAAGTAGAAACTTTTTAAAATAAAACAGTATTGCCTATTAATTTTATCATTTTAGCAGAGCAGCAGTACAAATGTTATACAATAATCTGCTAAAACATACATAAAGCCTGCTAACCTAATTTCCTCTCAGCATCTAACTAATGAGAAATGCAACTAAGTAAACACTATGCATGCTAAATCACAGGGGGGTTAGTTAAGTGTTTAGCTTGATCACCAAATGTGCTATCAACAGCAGTAAGACTTGTTTGGAAACAACTTTGACATTACCAAATCGGTTGAGCTGATCAGTGACCCACAAATGTAAATGCCCAAATTTAACTAACTTGATAGACATCAGTCCACTTTTGCAGTTTAAACATGCAAGTTCTGTGAATTCATACAATTAATTCATGAGAAGCACTTCTGAACTGCATAAAGCCCACCAGCAGCCACTTTTAAGTCCATAATCAGAATCTCTCAAACATCTTAAACCTCACCCTCCAATATGCTACTGATTCCCCAACATCTAAAGTAAAATTGCAAGAAGTATTGGTGCTTATCATTCTATAATGTGTATCTTACTCTCTCATAACTAAATTGTACATAAGCAGTGAGGGCTTTTTTCTGAAGAGTTTTAAGCAGGATGTGGAGAAGTTTGCAGAGACTACATAACAAGACAGATCAAATTTTGTGCCTAGCCAGTTGACATTTTCTTTATAAATTTATAACTAAATCCTTTATGCAAGTACAGCAGAACTAAAATTTAATGGCCGGAGGACAGAGAGAACAAGGTCACCTAAAACCGTTACCTTTCTTTGACAAAAACAAAAATACCTAAGTTTTCTTTTCAATTTGTGAATATTTAGAAGACAAGGCAATAAGGAAATTAAAGGAATAATCAAAATGAGAGTATGTTTTACCCTCCACCCTTCCCACCTCCTCCAACTTTTTCCACAGCCTAAATTTTTTTCTGAGTGCAGACATTTGTGACAGCCTTTCTCATACTGTGCCTTGGAAGCTCAGTCAGGAGCTCTTATTCTACTCCCGCTCGGGTGAAAGACCCGTAAGTTAAGACTGCAACTACTACAGAGGGCAGCATGGACTGGCAGCTCACTCTTCTCCACTAAGTTTACACTAGTCATCCAGCCATGGGAAATGAGCCGCTGCATGTGCCGTTCAGTGCCTGACAGGCCAGAGAACAGCACTTTCCAGAAAGGGAGTCAGTGGGATGTAAACTTGGGGTGAGACCCCCTGCTTAATGCCTGGTGCCTCTCTCCTGTTTCACCCAGCACACTTCTCAGGCCTCAGGCAATTGCATTTCAATTACCAGGGCAAAAAGAATTTGGCATGCACATTTTGTTTCAAAGTTCAATGGTTTTAAACATTCAGTGTAAAAACAATCCTCCTCCTCGCATCCTTGATCCTGGGACAGGAGAAGAGAACCTTTACACAGACTGGTATTTTGGATTTTCCATCTTCAACGATCGAGATTAATGTAAATGCAAACTGTAATCTTCACAGCTGTCATTCTCACAAGGTAGCTTTTACTATTTTCTAAATGTTTAAAATAGACAGCCTAGATTTATACCCATGAACAAAACCAAGGGTATCACAGCACTCATGGAAACCATTATATCAATCTCATCAGTTTCCTGTTTTTGAAGAACAGGGAGAAAGTGTGGGAACAAGCCTCAACTTCTTATTTTCCTCTAATAATGGAGACTGAAGGGACAAATCACAATCAATATGCTTACTTCATCTAATTCAGACAGCAGGAAATCAGGGCCAAGTTAAATATTTCATTTGCATGCACGCAAACAGCAAAGGCTCTTTGGTTAGATCAGCTTTCCATGCATTTCTGAAGGCAATCTTAGGCAGAGGCACGGTGAGCAGAGTGATCATTAACAGTAGGTAACACAAACGAGCCCCGAAACTTTACCTCATCCTGAACTCTCATCCAAGCTATGCGTAACCTTCTCAGTACACAAGAAAAACAAGCAAGTTTTAACTACCTCACCACTGTGACAGGCAGCTGCAAACTGCAACTCTACTGCTTCATTAACTATGTCTAATTAATGCTGAATCCTAAATAGAAGCAGGAGTAAAAATTAGTTTTAAAAATAAAGCAAGCAGCAGTATCAGTCCATAAGTCTTCATGTATCTCTGGTCTTCAAGTAAAATACATAAGAAAAATTAATGTTTCTATGAGTCTGCCTGACTTCAAGGTTATAATCCTAAAACCTTCTTCAGCTGCATCCTCCACTCATGGAAGGCTCCTTCTGAAAAGAGGCCACAGAATCTTCTGCCACTCTCCATTTTCAATAATGCACCACAGAAGCCTGGGAAATTAAGTGGCAGGTAACAGAAATTATAAAAAAAAGCATCTCCAACTATTAAACTAATGAGTAGCAAATACATCAATTACTAATTTAATGTACATTGGGGTTTTTCCCCCTCTTACTTCCATTACTTAACACCCTACCTCCTGCAAACAGTAGGCTGCCACATGAAAATTTTAGATTTTCAGCTCTCTAAGCATTATTTTTCACAAGTCAGTTTATGTAAATTATTTTGCTCTGTTCTGGGAAGGTGAAACACTACATCCTTTCAAAGGAAATGTTTACACTTGACTAATGGAACTAGAATCAAAGTGAATTAAATACATCTGTACCTATATCTAGATGAAAACTGAACAGTTCAATCTTTTGTGGTAAGGATAATATTCAGTGTTTGCTACATATTATGATCCATGATTTTTTGCAGAAACAGTGGTTTCTGAATATCTGCAAGTAAACAGCTGGAAAAAATACAGAAGCATTAACTCAGGCTGGCTGGTAGCAGACAGCTGTCTTTCATGTCATTGTAGCAACCATGATGACCTAAGGATATAGGCAGGACTGATTTTAAGGGCAGAGGTAATATCTAGGCACATAGCTAGGAAAAGAAGATTAGGCTTCCCATACACTAAGGAAATGCCTGTGCCTCCAAAAACTAGTCTTTTTCCAAATTAAGTAGTCAGTTGTGCTACTAAAAATGTAACACCTACCTTCAGAAATTGTGATGAATAATGATGAGGGACAAGGAAACCCAGCAGAAGAAAGGTAACTGCCTTCATGGGCACCCAAAGAATACAAGTCTCAGTTTCAAAAGCAACCAGTACCTTCTGTTATCTGAATAAGTGATGGATTTTCAGTATTCTAATTTACTTCGAACAAATGACATTACACATCAGTTTACTATATAATAATAACCATGGCTGTGTTTTTGTTTTTACCTTTTGAATCTGTCTTTACAAGTCACTTGAGCAGAACAGGAAGTGTTAATTATTCACCAGAAAGATTTCTGGTCTTTCCTGAATTAGTCACACAAGAACATGAATAGCCAAAGGAGAGACTGCATCACAGAATAATGGATAATAACGGGGTCCTATCTTCATCAAGAGCGTGCTGCAAAGCCACCTGAGACTCGCAGATGTGTAATACAGATGGTTCTTGCCCTTCTAATTGCATAGCAACTCTTCTGATTGAAAGAGACTTCCTCCACCCACCACAAACACTTCCTTCTAGATGAACAACCTGGGAAACAACATCTCCATGGGTCAATATTGTCCTAGAGCAAGTTCCGATTTAAAACAAACACCTGTCTCTAAAGGACAGAACTGGAGAAGTGGTAAATAGTCCTTCTTCCCAAGTCCTATGGCACTGTTAAATTAAAAGCACAGAAATAAATGAAGAGGGATATATGATTCACTAATGAAAACATGCAAAGGGAAAAGTGTAGACTGACTATCACACAGCATAGCAGCAGCAGAAACAATAATAGATCCTGTCCAAACTTAAATGCCAAAAAGGGGACTTTTATTAAAGAAAAGGCACATTCCACTACCCATATCTTTATGGGTTTATGGTCTCTAAACTCTTGTAATAAATGTAAGAAGTATTAAAAAACAAAAACAAAACAACATTAGAGCACAATGTCTGTGTATCTGGAATCACAGTACCCAAGAGGAAGCTCAAACAGGAATGTTTCTGGTGTCCAAAATAAAACCAAACGCTAAAAAACTACAGACAAAATAAGACAAGAATTTATAGTGACATTCAACAGTACAGATAGTGGCATTCCAACATCTAACTAATTTTGGAAAATAATTATACTCTAAAATGTGTGTTAGAAGTATCACAAACAGTCCATGTATTTCACAACACCAGGAGTTACAAGCAGCAGAGCTAGTTGCTTTCTTAAATAAAATGAGGAGTCAACTTGCTCCATCTTAATTATTATTTCCAAGGTAAGTCTAATTTCAATTACTTTGCCAAGAAGTATTAATCACAAAGCCCCAGTGCCAAGAAAAATATATTTGAAGTGTTCAAACATTATTGTTAATTGCTTTCTTCTGAAAGCTCAGAAATGAGCTAACACCTAGGGAAGTTACTGAGTATATATGGATTAATCCTAAAAGTCCTTCATCGGTTACAGCACAGCTGATGGTTCATCCACACATCCATGTAAAAATGAAAAAACCTAAGATTTCAGCTGCTTCAAAGAACTACTGTATTTTACATTTTCTAAAATTCTGAGCATTTTTAAAATTTAAACCACGATGCTTTCCATGACATTTTTTTCCTATTAAAACCTGATTAACCTCCATTATAGGCACATACTATATGAAAAATGCTTTCACTCCTTCATAGAAGTACACAGTCAAAAGTTGACTCTAAAAATAGAAATTATTAGATTTTAAATTGATGAACATGTTAACAATTCAGGGGAACACTTGAAACCTACCTGCATGAATAAGCAAGCATTTGTTAACATATGGGCAATTTTGGAATCCATTATTGTCCATTAGTTCACTGAAGGAGATTACTAAACAAATGTAACACCAGGACATTAAACAACAAACAAGCATTACTGCATCCGGCACTAATGCCTCTTCCTCCGAACTGGTGTCAGCAATACCTGACCCAAAACTCATCTCTCTTCATCTAAACATGCATTTCATCAAATGATATTGGATACTTGTTATAGAAAAGTTTCAAAGACAGTTAATTGATTTATTAAAAAGCTAAACTCTTTTAATATTGACACCGTCTTGACCAAAATAGCATCTAATCAACAGTTAGAGGACAGTAACAATTTCCAATACTGAGGGACTCTTGCTAAATGACAGCATTCTGCCTCCTTTATATATGCAACTTCCTCTGAGGCACCTCTAAACATGTAATTAGAGATAAAAATGCTGCTGTTATGGCCACAGAGCTGATCTCAGTAACAGACATATCATGCTGGATGTGTTTTAGCAATTAGTCAATGAGGACATGACTTTGGATTCTGCTTTTCTAAGGGCACGATTAGGAGGTTATCATGGAATCGGCCTCTTTTTGTTCTTTTAAACACTGCTTTAAATCTAGTATTGTGCACCTTTCTCCTCCCCCTTCCTTAAGTGCTTAGGAATTAAATAGGACTTCTACATTCAACCAAGCAGAAGTTAAACATATACATTACTAAGACAGGCCCTCAAATTAAACAACTCACCCAACATTAGGCACCACATACTACAACGAGCCAAAACCTAAAGACAGTAATCATCAAACAACCTCTTTTTCTCTCAGTTTGTCTGACTATTTATTAAAATTATTTTAGGAAAACCAGTTTTTATCTCCATTCAAAATATTTCATTGCTTCCAGTTAGTTTCTATTTTACACCAAATAAACACTGGAAATCCAACATTAGCCAAAGTACATTCATTAAAGGACATAACACCAATGAAAGTCATATTAGAAATAAATTCCCTTAAAAAACTAACAAAAATACTACAATATTTAAAAACTGAAATTTATCTTCCTCCTATCAACTTACATTGCTCAAGTTCAGAGCATGCAGATGGTGGCCAGATTAAACAGCCAGAATCAAACAGGATACCCTCAGTTCTCTAATAAATAACATAGAGCAGCATTCTCTGCTGCAGGGAAGACTCCAGATGACAGATTAAATGTAAAAATCCATCAACAATTTTCTAAAATAGCTTCTCTGTACAGGCAAGTATTGCACTTACCACAGTGCTACCAGTCAGATGCTATAAACAGAAATAAAACACACAATTGTTAATGTCTTCCTTCTCCAACTCATGGAACACTAACTCCTCAATTGAGTACCTGAGTACAAGCAAAGAGTAAGTTGAGGTTAATGGAGCTATGTATTACAGTACACTGACTTCCAAGTTACAAGATTTCAAAAAATGTGTTAAAAAAATTAAAAATTAAGTTCAAACCCCACACTCCTTAAGCATATAAAATTCTCACAAATTGAAATAAAAGATCCATCCCTACTATAAAAATAAAAATACTGTGACAGCAAAATCTTAAATTAGAAGATAACAGTTGGGCATTTTTGCAGAACTTAAAAATACCAACCCACTACTTCTATACATTAATGTCATCTGCACAGTCTGAAACCATTGATTGTGGTCATCCACACAAAGGTTTCATTTTCAGAATCATTTCTTATTCACTGCATATAATGTCCTCAACTGTATTTTCTCACGTGGCCTTTTGAGTGTCCTGAGGAGATGCCTTTCCAACATCCATCTGCAGCTACTCTGACCTAAGTTTCTTTACAAATCACCAATCATCTAGAGATGTCAAGTCATGTTACAACTACTGCCTGATTTTCAATTCTTCTTTCAAGCCCAGACAAGGGACTCCATGCTAGTAAGCCCTGCCTGTGCTAAACAGACAGGAAGGATTTTTGCCATTTGAGTTAAAAAAGGAGAAAAAAAGGAGAACAGATCCATGCAATTTACTTGCCTAAAGTGAATATGAAGTTTATCTTAATCCAAATAAGGGTTTTGACATAATCAAGATCAAATACTGTCCAAGAACATTCACAAGACATTTGTGATAACACTTGAAGTACAATGTTAAGACAGTCAAGGCTGCATACTTGAGGAGATACAGGAACAAAATTAAATTTTTAACTTCAAAGAATGTAAGCAATATTTGGCTGAGAAAGTATATCACATTCTTAATTTTTACCAACTGCCTCTGAAGAAAGTCTCTATTTATATGCACTAACTGCTAATTTAAAAAAAAAATAAAATCCAATAACAGCTTAGCTTGTTAGTGAAGGCATTCATGTCAAAGCCAGACATCTGCAATGAATTTATCCATCAAGGATCATCCTCTCTAGTTAATGCTTTGTATCACTGATTTCAACACCTTAAAAGAAATACTGGATGCTGAGGCTTCCACCAGTTTATTACGTCAACAGCTCCCCAATATCCAGCAACAACATTAACATCAAATTTCCACAGAAGTGGGAAAGTGGTTAAAATTTATGCAATTAAAATCAGCAGCAATATTTCCCTAAACCTAATACCTATATACAACCCTCTAACAGGCTGAGCTTATCCTAAGAAACTTCTGAGAGCACAAAGCATCTTCAATAAAATGAAGCAATATACAAAGTACACCTGTGCTACTATACGACAGTTGATCATCTTGCTAATCAGCATTAAGACAGATATTTCATAGCACTAACTATGTAATAATCATCAGCACTGCCCAAATCATAATACCTTTGACTAATCAAAGTTTACAGAAGACACGAAGAAGGTACTGTCTCACAGGAAGACAGAAAAAAAACTGGAAGGTGACTTAGACACAGTAACTTTTAACTCCTCAAAGCTTCAAAAAGCAGGACACAATCTACTTCTTCCTTGTTCGTTCCACTTGTAGGAACAGCAGCTATGACACTGAATTTCACTGACTGATGAGGAAGTGACAATTAGATTAAAAGGTGCTGGATATGCCTGTATATAATTAGCACAGAATTCATTAACAATTAGAAAATATTTATAAAACATATTATATAAAGATTTTTAATAAGTTCATGGTTTAAGCAAGAGGGTTTTTTCCTCAAGTTCTGGCTGCACTGAATAAGTTAACAGACATTTTTAATCAAGCAGGACTATTTTTGGATCTTCTTAAACGAAACGCCCTCATACACCAGCTGTTTGAATTGATTCACTCCTTAGAATTATCACACCGCAAGATTAAAGGAACCAAAATAAATTGCTTCTTTTTTCCTATTAAAAGAATGGTAAAATTGTGGAATGTCTTGCTGCAGGATGCTGTGAGGGTCAAGGGTACATATGGATTCATCGAGTCATTATAAAAATTCATTAAAAAATAGGTAAGACCTACTGAGCCATAAATCTATAAAACAGAGGACAACCTTATGTCAGACTGCCAGAAGCAAAGGAGGTATACCAAGATAAGCATCGCTGCATGCTTGCTCTGTCCTTATGCCTACTCCCTCAGCATCACTTATCACCCAAATCAGAAACAGGGCTGGATGTATCTTTGGTCTGATCCAGAACAGCTGTTTTTCATTAAATAACAAAATCTCCTTTCTGTTTTGTCTATTCTATTAAGCACTGCAAAAGAAAGCATTGTTTTTACATTCCTAGAAAAGAGCTTATTACAGTGAAAGTATTAAATCCAGTTCATCTGCTTTTACTTCGAGTGCCAATAACCCCCATTTCTCAAGATAAGCTTCTGCAGCAAACAGAAAACTTAGCAAAAACATGGTACCTTTCAGCTGTGGTTGCCAGAGGCAATCGCTCGCTGTACAAAAAAGTGGAAAAAATATCCTGATATTAGATGAGCTGCTCTTTCAGTTGTGTTATGACTGAGGGAAATCACAATTTATCTTTATTCTGCATATTCTTATTCAAGCAGGGAACATGACAAAGCTCAATTCCCCATGATCGCTCTCTCCTCAGACAGAAGCTTCTCTGTGTCTCATAATTCTCAATAGCTTCTAAAATTAAGATCCAAGCAAATAATTTCAGTGTCTCTCCAATACCTCTTATCATCCTCTGTAGCACTTCATAGAAAAGCTTATAAATAAATCAATTTCTCATCAGAGTCTTTAGTTCTGTCAGTTAAATAATATGTCACTTCTATTTGTGCAACTCACCAGTAGATGTATTATTACAGCAGCTAATGTTGGCTTTAACTATAAAATGCTTCAAGTTCTTTTACCATGGATTTGACAAAGTATTAAGTAAGTTCATGCATAACATTTAAAAAATACAGTGTTCACGTATTTTTAGTATTAACCTAAGAGCAAAACAAAAGTACAAGGACCACAGCAGGCAAATTCCAACCAACTACTGTTTCCTCTGATAGATGGCCTAAAACGTTGGCAATAAATAATGGCAAACAAGCTGTAACCTTACAAAAAATCGCTTAGTTCTTTACAAGGTAGAAAAAATTAGCCTTCCTGGAACATAAGCATCATTAATTTATTGATTTAAATTAATTTATTACTTTAGAGGGAAGAACCAACACTTCTGATCATCAGTAACTGTGGAGAAACCCTGCCCTCAGACAGCACTACCCACCACAGCTCTCACAGCACCTTATGTGATCCTCACTGCTCACAATTTACTCAAAGACCCCAGCTGATACTGACGTCTAATAAACTAAACCTTTCTGGTAGTGCATATGTTGTCTCACATAAACTGACAAATTCATTGCTTATTCCAGCATCTGATCCAAAGCACTGGCCAGGGAAAGCCTGGCTAAGGAACTGCATGATGCAAGACCAGAAAAAACTAATTCTCAGAGGGAAAGGTATACATTTCAACAGTTTACTCAAGCCTCATTTAGGAACATCTATGTGAGGCTGCAACAGTAGTTAAAGCAAAATGAGGTTTAGGAAGGCATTATGGATTCACAATGACCTATGCAGCCTATGACATTAGACAGTATTTATTAAGAGGACAGACATCCAGAGTTCATATGGAATGAACCGCTGTAATCACCACAAAAAGGAAACAAAAGACTAGGCAGAGAAGACGCTTCTAAATGGCATATACATAATCATTGTTTGTTTAGAAGCCAAAAGCAAGGTTTGGTGACATACAGTCACAAACTAATCATGCTTATGTTACATGATTCACCGTTTCATCAAATGCTTAATTTTAGCAAACAAAATTGAGAAAAGAGCCAGATTGGCATGGCAAGTACCTGATAATACATAAGTGACTGGAAAATCCAGACTCAGAAATAAACTCTGAATTGGGCCTGCACACAATGGGGCACAATGTCTCATCACACATATGATGCATGCAGTGTCAGAGAATGGCAGAACAAATGATAACATCCTGCAAAACCCCTGCTGGCATGTTCTCAAACAATATTGCCATCAGTTTTAGCTGACTACAGTACCTTACAGTTGCCAGAACTAAGACGAGATGAAACTAATCATACTGTGTTTTCAATCAACTTCCTGCTGGCTGCCACCATTTCAAGAATGGAATTTGTTTGCTTTACATCCATTAACATATTTCCTCCTTTTCTGGTTCTAAGGCACTGAATGCAGTGGTATGGGATCAGTCTGGGCAGTAAGAAAGATAAGCACCAGCGACTGTGGTACAAATAAAATTGTAAAAGCATTATCCTCTCAGACATACCCCCTTTCACAGTATATGCTTCTACCAGCCAAGGAGAATTTTAGCTTACAGGTCTCTTCTATTCATATAACCATTTAACAGTAAAAGTCCTAATCCTTTGATGAGCTATGCACAAGTGAAACCTTCATGGAGTCCTTTAAAAGCCAAAGGGAAATTCCCAATATGTAGGTCATTAAAGAATCATGCCTCATCTCTAAAAAGCAAAAAGGCTTAACTGGAATATAATACACACAGTAATATTTCCATGTATTTATGAAATCTTCAACTCTAAGTTAACATATGCCATAAAAGGAAACAGGTTTCTGAAATCCACTAGCCTAACAAAAAAAAAAAAAATTAACATTAAATAATTCTATGATTCTTTGGTCTGCTAATCAGGAAAATAAGGAAGAAATTTTCCAGATCATAAGAATGAGAAGTTAAGCACAGCATAAATTTTAGATGAAGTAACCTAAAATAAAATCTTGCACACTGTACCCTTTCCATCTTTGTACACTAAGACTATTCCAATAAAAAAGCAAGGTAGTTGTAATTGACTGGAATTTCAGATACAAAAATAGGAAGAAAGGGGAACAAAATATTTCCAAACACTAAGTTGAGTGAATTTTTCACAACATGAATACTGAGGGCAACAAAGACGGTGAAGAGCCTTGAGGGGAAGCCACATGAGGAGCAGCTGAGGTCACTTGGTCTGTTCAGTCTGGAGGAGACTGAGGGAAGACCTCACCACTGTATACAACTTCCTCATGAAGGCAAGTGGAGGGGCAGGCACTGATCTCTTCTCTCCGATGATCAGTGACAGACCTGAGGGAATGGTCTGAAGTTGTGTCAGAGGGGAGGTTTAGGCTGGATATTAGAAAAAGGTTCTTCACCCAGAGGGTGGCTGGGAACTGCAACAGCTCCCCAGGGTAGTGATCACAGCACCAAGCCTGACAGCTCAAGAAACACTTGGACAACGCTGTCAGGCACCTGGTAAGATTCTTGGGGATGTGCTGTGCAGGGCCAGGAGTTGGACTCAATGATCCAACATGGAGTATTTTGCCATGAGGTCTTCCAATTGAGATTATCTGAGTAACTGAAATGTTTTTGCAAAATATAACTATCATCTCAGTACTCCACTAGAACTTTACTTGAGCAGAAATGAGACTGGACATTGTAAAAAATGAGGGCACATCTGCAGGTTTAAGGATAGATTACATGATCTTCCACAGAAGGTAAGCAAACATTAGCTATTGACCTTAAGCAGATGTTTCGTAAGTTCTTAACAGTCTCACTTAAGTCTCTTCTTTCAGCTGTTCATTTTTCAGTCTCTTAGATCTTGAAACATCAAGAGTATAGTACTTCTCCAGTCTCTAGAGGTTCTTGAAACATACAGCATCTGAATTTCTAATATAAACCCAAGTCTCCAACTTCAATGCAATGGTACACACTGGTCTGCTCCTGCAACCTATTTGCATGCCACCACTATCAACACGTCTCAGAAGCTACTTCTATCCCTCTTCACCAACAGGCAAGCCTTAGCACAGAAATCCCCAGCTTACTTCAATTTCAATGCTTCTTTCAGTATTTTCCTTGGTGTTTCCTGTATTTGTGGGTTACTACAGAAAGCATGCATCTTACCACAAACAGTCCTGGGTAAGCACTACATAAAACCCATTAAAAAAAAAAAAAAAAGTCATCGTCTTTTACTTAGCAAACTCTGGACCTTATTGTGTGACTCCCTGACAGAGAGTTGTTCTGCTGCATACATGGCTTGACCTCACCCAAGAAGAACTGTGAAAGGATTCTCACCATTGGACTGATGGGGATCAGCAACCATAAAGCAACACTATTCCTCTACATTACTTTATTTAAATTTAATGGAACCTACTACATTAAATTACAAGTTTCAGAACTTTTCATAGCCTTAAATGTCCTGCAGATAATAGACCAAATATGACCCTGTTATTCCAAAATGTGACCTGAGAGACATGATATTGACATGAAAGTAACATGTCTTAAGACATGTTGCTGATGATAACCCTGGTTGAAATCTACAGCAGCAGAATTCCAACTTCAGATGCACGTAAGTCTTGGCTTAATTTCTTCAGAAAGCTGTACAAAACCATAACCTCTTAAGTACTCCTGACAATGCAACTTCACTAGAAGAGCACTAGATTCTGTACACTAGAATCTGCACTGATTTACCAGATGTTCAGGCACTAGCAGGGCCTAGGTAAACAAGGTCATGTAGACACTTCAGTTTATTAAGAACTGAGAAGTACGACAACCAGCTCTGGTAGATGACAGCACTATTTAGGGTTTTGTTTGGTTTTTTAAAGTGGAAAAACAGATATGTAGTTACCACTGTATTGAAATGAACCTGGCAGACATGTAAGAGACTGAAAACAGATTAATTTATTCACTGTATTGGTGGGAAAAGTGAGGTTGTTTCCACTTTCAAAATTATCATACAAAAAACATCACTGCATAGATGACAGTAAAAAGGGGAGAAAAAAAAAGGGGAGGGCAAAAAAATACCACTTGGATTTCCACTGCTTGGAAATCAGCTGTAAAAGCAATGGGTTTTCTTGAGAGCCTCCTGTCACCATTAAGCAGATCCTAGAACCCAAAGCACCAGATTTTCCTCTCATTATCACGACATGCGGAACTAGCCAAGAAGTTCAGCCCAAAGAAAAAGTTAACTCCCAATTTTCTACAACTCTCCCATCAGTATCATGTTATAGAAGTCAGAGAGAGCAGAATTAGAGATAGCAGAAACTTGTTTTCCACTACATTACAGAAAATATCAGTCCCAAATATGTGAGCCTAACAAAACAAAAAACAGACAAAATAATTCACCGTACATTTATAACCTGTCATGCGAGATCACTCCCAACAGGGCCATGGCATTTGTAGCAGTTCAGGCTTCTATCATAACTCAAAAATGGGATTCCATTTAAAATCCTACCACTCCAATAAACCAACCAAATGTACAGTGACATCACTAAATCACTCTTATTGCATCTCTTTTCTCTCAGCCTCCCCTTCCCCAGAGTACCTTAAACTGCATGACATAAATCCCAAGAAGGTACAACCACAGACAAGTGTAAATCTCAGGTGGGCCCTCAAAAGCCTATTTAGTCACATATTCTTTGAATTCTCCATAAATAAGAACATTAGGGACTAATGTTTCTGTGATGTACCCTGAAGACAGTTTATGACCATGTGTATCTGACAGTATAACATCTGCCAAGGCACATCTGACTTAAAAACCGAGAAAAATCAGTAATGGAAACACCTCCAACAGACATGACCCTGGACGTGGTAGTTTAGTCAGGAACAAGCTGACTTTTTTTTTTCACCTTTAGCAAATAGGAATGACCGTACTTCCTCCTTTCTAAACGGGGATCAGCCAACAGCTAACAAGGCCCATATCTACCACGAACCTCTTTGCCTTCGTAAGGCGAAGAATGAAATGTGTTTTTGTCCTTAGCCTGTTTCCCTCATTAATTACGCTGCCCTACAGCCGGAGCTCCCCACTCCCGGGCGCAGGGCAGAGATGTGTCAGCTCCGCGCCCCAGGGACACCCGGCAGGGCAGCCAGGGGCCCGCACTGCTCATCCGCGCCCCGCAGCAGCCCACGGCTGGCAG
>NW_008668597.1:0-1447 GCF_000695815.1 Acanthisitta chloris
CTTTGGCTTATTCAGGACACTGGTTTGCAGAGTCCCTGGGGAAGCAGCCCTTAAAACAAAGGTACCCAGGAAGACTGGACATACTTTAAGGAAGAAATCTTGCAGGCGCAGGAGCAGGCTTGTCCCTATGTGCCAAAAGATGAGCTGATGGAGAAGATGACCAGCCTGGCTGAATTTGCTTTTGCAGGAACTTGAGGGGAAAAGAAGAGGGTGTTCCAACTTTGGAAAAAGGGGCAGGGAACTCAGGAAGTATTTAGGAATGCTGTTAGGTCATGTAGAAAGAAAATTAGAAAGATGGAAGCTCAGGTAGAACTTAATCTGGCCCCTTCTGTAAAGGATAATAAGTGTTTTTCAAAATACATTAATAACAAAAGGAGGGCCAAGAAAGATCTCCCTTCTTTATTGTATATGGGGGGAAATATAGTCAGCAAATGCAAGGAAAAGGCTGAGGTACTTAACACCTTCTTTACCTCAGTCTTCAACATTAAAACCAGTTATCCTCAGGGCAGCTGGTCCCCTGAGCTGGAAGACAGGGATGGGGGCACAATAGGCCCTGGTAATGCACCTACTGTGCCACTTAGATGCTCACAAGTCTATGACACCGAATGGGATTAATCTAGGGTGATGAGAGAGCTGGGGGAAGAGCTTGCTAAGCTGCTCTTCATCATTTGTCATCAGTCCTGGCTCACTGGGGAGGGCCCAGACAACTGGAACTTGGCCAGTCCACAAGAAGGGCCAGAAGGAGGATCCAGGGAACTGCAGGCCTGTCAGCCTGACCTCAGTGCTGAGCAAGGCCATGGAGCAGATCATCTTGAGTGCAGTCACACAGCACTTACAGCACAACCAGGGGATCAGGCCCAGCAAGCATGGATTTAGGAAAGGCAGGTCCTGCCTGACCAACCTGATCTTCTATGACCAGGTGACCCACCTGGTGGATCAGGGAAAGGCTCTGGGTGTAGCCTAGCTGGACTTCAGTAAAGCCTTTGACATTGTCTTCCATGGCATGCTCCTGGAAAAGCTGTCAGCTCACAGCTTGGGACAGTTGCACTCTTTGCTGAATGGCTAGGCCCAGAGAATGGTGCTGAATGGTGCTGCCTCCAGCTGGTGTCAGGTCACTAGTGGTGTCCTCCAGGGATCAGTATTGGGCCTAGTCCTGCTCAACATCTTTATTGACGGTCTGGATGACAGGATTTGGTTTATCATTAGGAAATTCATGGATGACACCAAGTTAGCTGAAGGGTCAATCTGCTGAAGGATAGGAAGTCTCTGCAGAGGGATCTGGACAGACTGGATCGAAGGGCTCATACCAATGGTATGAGGTTCAACAAAACTAAGGGCTGGGCCCTACAGTTAGACCACAATA
This sequence comes from Acanthisitta chloris, assembly GCF_000695815.1. Classification (NCBI taxonomy): domain Eukaryota; kingdom Metazoa; phylum Chordata; class Aves; order Passeriformes; family Acanthisittidae; genus Acanthisitta; species Acanthisitta chloris. The sequence continues at coordinate 1,364 of NW_008668597.1, forward strand.
ACCCCATGCAGTGCTGCAGGATGGGGACAGAAAGTGGACCAGCAGAGAAGGACCTCTGGGTGCTGGTCAACAGTGGCTAAACAT
>NW_008668597.1:1670-7105 GCF_000695815.1 Acanthisitta chloris
TATACGAAATAGTATGGCCAACAGAACTAAGGAAGTGATTGTCCCTCTGTACTTGGCACTGGTGAGGCCCCGCCCTGAGTACTGTATCCTGTACTGGACCCCTCACTTCAAGGAGGACACTGACATGCTGGAGTGTGTCCAGAGAGGGGCAATGAAGCTGGTGAAGGGACTAGAACACAAGTCCTGTGAGGAGAGGCTGAGGGAGCTCCAGGTGTTTAGCCTGGAGGATAGGAATCTCACTTACCTTATCACTCTCTAAACCTGCCTGAAAGGAGGTTGTAGTCAGGTGGGGATCAGCCTCTGCTCCTAGGCAGCTAGTGGCAGGATGAGAGGAAATAGTCTCAAGCTGCGCCAGAGCATTTTTAGGTTTAGGCTGGGCATGAGCAGGAATTTCTTTACATAAAGGGTGATTAGACACTGGAATGGGTTACTCAGGGAGGTAGTGGAGTCACCATCCCTGGAGGTGTTTAAGGAGAGTCTGGCACTTACTACCATGGTCTAGTTGACATGGTGATGTTAGGTCTTAGGTTGGACTTGATGATCTCAGAGGTCTTTTCTAACCTGATTGGTTCTGTGATCATCAGGCCTGCTATATGACATCAAGCTTCACTGATAGATCTTATTTGTAGCTCTTCTAATTGTGAAGAAGGTGGCTCTTCCTCTCTCCATCAGTATGCTGCTAAGTTGGATAGCCTGTGGCTATCTAGGCTGAAAAAACATTGAAGAAGTCTGAACTTCTGCATTCATCTTTGAGAGGTGACTAAAACGCCTTGCCTCCACATCAGAACTTCCACTGAAAATAAACACTTGTCTTAAACATAATTCAGAGCCTTATAATAAACCATGTCATGTGGTTAACCTTTAATACAATGTAGCATTTAAAGAATAGTTTGCATCTTTTGCTGGTAAATTACTACATAAATATTTAGATTAGGTGCGAATAGGAATATGGCATTATTTATGGATCCATATTTCTCTGGCATTTCAGATGCATGGTTGTTTTGCTCCTTAATAAATGCAGACATTAAAAGAACAAGCACACACAAAGTGCTAATTTTAAAGCTTTGCAGCTCAGGGGAGAAAAATCTCCTTGTTTTGTTAGAACTGCTCGTCGTCTCCTGTTTCACGATAGAGAGAAATCATTTAAAACACTTGAAGTTGTATTAAGCTCCTTTATTTCTGATACTTGTCATGGAGTGACATGTCTCACCTGCTAGTGCAGATTGGTAGCAGAGCAACCTGTCAGATCTGAAGATGTTTTGGTGCTGTCTGTTCCTTCTCACTTCAGAGGCAGATGTGTTATGGTACAGTTACTGCTTTAATTTTTGTCCCTATCTTGCTTTAGTTCTCTCTCACCTTAATCCTTGGAAGGGGAAGGCAAGAATATATGAAATGTTTTACTCATGAAAACTGTCAAAAAAAAAAAAAGAGGAAAGTGCAAGTTCCTTTTTTATTTTCTAGTTTTGCTAGAGATCAGACAATATTAGAGAGGCTGACCACAAAGCTACATTACCAGTACGGAGTACAAAAGTTCAGAAAATGGCCCTGACATAATGGCATTGCAGGCTGTTATGGAAGCACTGTGAGGTCTAATACACATGGGTTCTCTTAATTCTGCTGCACAGATTTCTGTGAAGTCCTGTAAATCACATACATGCTCTGTAGCTTACCTTCCCCTGTATCAGTGTGACCTTCTTGGCAGAATGAATAGACAAGGATAATGACAGTAAGTCTGTTGATACCTGTAAGCTACTGAGGATGCTGCAGTGATGAAGCTTTCTGGCTACTAGCACAGGAGTGAGTTTCTATTTGAGATGGAAAAGGCATAGGTGTTTCCTCGATCTGTTGAAACTAAGGAGAGGTACTGAGCAGCTCTGCTGCAGTTTGGGCTTCTAAATTAACCCTGCACTTTGGAAGTTCTTTGGGGGCTGTCACTCCTCTGTAGTGTCCATGATGTTTTTCAGTGCAAATACCTGACTGAATGTTCAAGTGCTTTTGTGGCTCAGACATGGCAGAAGTATCACTTAGGACCCTAGGATCTTGCATTCTGGTTCACTGTACCATTCACTGGATGGTTTCTTGTCATCTGTTTTGGATTTCTGTGAAGAAAGTAGCTCTCTAGATTTATGTATGTATTTATTTTTATTATGGTCTGTTTTCTGAAAGCCAGTCAGTTCTGGTCTAGGGCCCCTGCAAGGTGATCACATACAGTGATTTTCCTTTCCTAGTTGCTTGCAGTAAATAGGCATTCCCATGTAACTTGGTGTGCAGGTTACCTTGATCACCTATTGGTCTGGCAAACACCCCTAATTCTCCAATTTTCCTAGCCCCCTACTGGAGGCAGGGAGGTGCAGAGAGAGATTGTAAAAACTATCTTTTATTGTTCAATATTTTTCCAATTTTCTTATATTGTCTTTGGTTTGATGGCTCATAAATTTATTATAACCATGGGAATGTATTTTACCAGAAGGCCTGTTCAGTTCCTGAATTAACTAAACTCTTCTAAGCATCCATGGTGGCCCTGCATTATCAGCAGTGGCTGTATGTGTGGAGTCATCTCACTATAATTCTGACTGCATTGCAATAAGTAAAGAATTTGCCAAAGAACTATTTGCTTACTCAAATATTAATCCTGTGAGAGGAGGATATCTGAAAGTATCATTTTCTTGCTGCCAGTAACTGTCTTTATGCAAACTCTTTTCAGCTATTTTTTCTTCTGATGAGCATTTTGGAGTTAAGCTTTAGGAGTTCCTGTCTTCAGGAGTAATAGCCCTCTAGCACTGATATCCTCAAGGCTAATGCTTAGCAATGTTTCTCTGAGATGAGTGGAGAACTATAGTGGGTGGGGTAGAGAGGAGAGGGGAGAGGAAGTTGTAGCTATGGAGAAGGAGTTTTCTCTTCCCCGTCAAGACATTAGACTTGTTGGTTCATGCACATCCAGCTGGATATCCTGGTAATCCATGTAAGAAGCCAAGAAGAGCTCCAGAATGCCAGCTGTTTTGTAATAATAGATGTGAGGATTTAGGGATGAGTGTTTTTTCTTGCAGGAGGCAGCAATTTCCAGAGCCTCGGGATTGTTTTTACCTGAAGGCATGTGAAATTCCAAAATGACAAAATTAAATGTGAATGGGTCAGTGTCACTCGGGCCTGTCCTGTCCTGGCACATTTTCTGATACAAAACTGATCAGCCAGAGTAAGAATCTTTATCTCTAAGAACAGTAGAAGAAATCGCAGAAGCAGTACACGTGGCTCCTGGAAGTTAAGTCTCTGCTTTTAGTGCTTCCCAGTAGAATCATTCCAGACCATTCATTTTCTTTCTCTTCAAAAAATATTAACCATTTGATTTGAAAGCCTTTTTGTTACCATAGGGTAGCTTTAGACAGTAAAGTCTGAGGGAAAGGGAAGTTACAAGTGGTAACAATTCTCTTCGTATGGTTAGAGAAGAGGTATCTTCACTATACTTACCATGTTTTAGTGTATTTAACTTGTTGATTGTAATATGATGAGAATGTAAAGAAGTTGTTTCTTGTCTCATAGTATGTGGATGGTCTGGGTCTGAGGGAGCCAGAGTAAAGAAATGAAATCCAGAGTGTTGGCAAAGCAAATGATTTTTATATTTAATTTCTCTCAGTTTTAAGCAGCCCTGTTTACCTACCCATGTCTTCAATTTTGAGCTGCGAGGCTTATTTTTGAGTACTGTTACTGCAAAAAGAGCCTAACACCAGGAGGAGCAGCAGAACGCACCCTGTTTCAGGCAATACTGTTTGAGACCCGAGTACTGTAAATGATGTAGAAATGTGCATGTATTAATGAGGGGTATAATAGGTTTCAGTGAAAGTGGGAGATAAGATGTGTTAATCTTGTATATTAAATAGTCCTACAACAATGAACCTTATAATGAGGCTGTTATTAAATCTTTTCTTCACTGACTTCAGTTTGGCATGTTTAAGGCCAGATTTCACATGAAAGGACCAATGTTCTAAGGTCTTTGATGATATTTTGAAATATCTAAGTTTTGATGTGTGCAGCACATCATGGAAAAGGAGATCTTTCCAGCACTCCGACATGGAATAGTTTCTTATTTTGGGGTTTGGGAGCACCTCCTTTAAAATTAGTATTAGTGTGCTTATATGGAGTTTGATTTGACCTTAACTGCCTTTTAGGAAAAAGAGCACTGCATTTCTCTCATCTATATTGTGCAAACAGATTGTGTTCTAACAAGGTTAGAAAGACTGTCAAAATAGCAATAGTTGTAAAGAGAAAAAAAATTATCTAGAATGATCTGTGATTTTTACATTCTGTGCTGTTCTGACTGTAGCATTGAAGTCAGTTCCATTGAGAAGGGCAAAATTTCTTTGCTCACTGGTATTTATTTTTTTCTATTTTGATCTAGCAGCATTTACAGATTTTCCTCTTGCCACTTGCACCATTTGCCAATAGTCAGATTAAAATCTGAGTGCTCCTGTCTAATTATGTTCTAGTTTAAAAGGCGGAAATAAGAAAATTGAAAAACCCAAGCCTGGTGCTGACTGTGGAAGATAGAGAGAGGCAACCATGTTAGGAAGCAGCAAACAAAAATTTCCCTTAGCAGCCAGGTCTCATTCCCAGTAAGGACACAAATGAGGACTGTCTCATTCTGAGAGCAGTGGGTGCTTGGCTGAAGGAGTGACTGCTTTTCTCTGGCAGCATATTCCTGTTAGAGGGCAGTAAGGAAAAGATTCAGTGAGACACATCAAATATATAAAATTAAGAGTGATGATTGATTGTTTCCTGCAAGGAAGCAACAAGACAGACACTCCTATGTATTCTCAGGTGATTCCCGTTCTGATAGTAATCAAGACCAAACCTGATTAGCTTCTTTACAAAGTGAGTTGATGTTTTGTGATCTTACGTTCTCATTCCCAGCAAAGCAGACACCTTTTTGATTTACTATGCATATTCTTTAATTGAGATGGAGGTGCTGTAGCTCCACTCTCGGTTAGTTCAGCTTTAGCATTCCATTTCTCTTTTGCCTCTTCATCCTCTTTCCTCCACGCATCTGACTCTGAGCTCACATTTATCCTGTTAAATGACTCCTCTTACTGTGTCTAAACATAAGAGACTGAGCATCCCTTCTCATACACCTCAATTCCCATATAGGCCAGAAGTGCCTTATCTCTCCTTAGGCTTCTGCCAGGAGCTCCATTGTCAAAGTAAAGAATATGTCTGTTTTAATATCGAGTAGCACTGAGATGACAAACGGCTTTGTGTAAACGGCAGCAGTGGCTACTGTGAAAGATTTTTTTTTTTTTAATTCTCACAAAGAGAAAACAGCAAGCGTTTCCAGTGATGGGTATTTTATGTAAAGCTGTGACTGCCAGCGCGGATGGCGGGGAATGTAATTTGAGGGAGAACAGTCGCCGGGAGATCGCAGGGTGGATTTTCGCTACCCGTAG
>NW_008668598.1:0-7468 GCF_000695815.1 Acanthisitta chloris
TTATTATTATTATTACAATGTATTCCTTTCCTTTCTGTTTTGCTTTTTTTGTGTTAAGAGAATATGACAGGCCGCAGAAGAAAACTGCCAAAGAGGACTAGTGATGGGAGGGAAAAGGGGAAGATGGGAGAGGAGGCAACTTTTTGCATCCTCTGGGTTCCTGGGGACTATCTGCCTTCCCCAAGCACAGGGCAGCAGGAGCCCCCACACCTCCTCACAGGCTGGGGGGCACAAGCACCCCTGAGGAGGTGGGGAAACGCCGTGACTTCCCTCTTTGGGTGAATTCACAGCGTCTCACCTATGACTGGCACTGGGCTCTGGGTCAGCAAAGGTCAGCCCATGGCCAAGCTCCCCAGGGATGAAAAGGTTCAGGACCAGGTCCCTCCATGCCCCCAACAAGTTACCAGGTGGCCACCAGGTTTTGGGGCAAGCACAGGGACCGGTGAGGACCCTCCTCAGCAGGTGGACAAGGGAAGGTTTCTGAAAGCATCTCCTCCGGTGTCCCATAGACCCAGCCCATGTCATTAACTCCTACAGGTCATTTCAAACACACAGCAGACATTTGCTGATGGAACTGCTGGGATGGAGCTTCTTCGATAGGTTTTGTCAGTTGGCTCTTTTTTTTCCAGATGAAAAACACCAGTCGTCCCACATTCAGGCCCAAATGAATGTCACCACTCGCAGCCATAATGATGAAAGCTGGGAACACACCTCTCACTGACGCCTTTCCTTTGGTCACCTTCCCTGCGATGGGACATGCATCCTGTCTGGCATGACTCTGTGGATCTCTTAAGTAGGTGCGTGGTTTTGGTTCCTCTATGTGTGTGTTTGGCTTGTGTTGAGTTTTTAGGGGTTTTGTTGGGGTACTTTTGTTGTTTGCTGCTTTCCTCCAAAATTCCAACCCTTTTCCCCCCCCAAATTCACTTCCCTCTCCCACAATGCACTTCCTCACACTCCTTCTCGGATCAGCTCCAAGTCCTTCTCCAAAATTCAAGAATCACCCGCAAGCACCAGCTCATCTCTTCTGTCCGGAGCCAAGCATGACCCTGGAGACAAAGTTGACGATGGCTGCAGCTGGCTGGTCTGGGTCCAGCTCAGCAAAGAGGTGGCAGATGTTGTCCGTGGTGCTCCCTTGCTTCCTGGCTACAAAGCCGAAGAGCCTGGGTGGGGACAAGGCAAGAGGCTCAACAAGGTTTGCCAACATTGCTCCCACAAGGAGCACCACCACCCTTTTCCAGCATGGTCTTGTCCAACCTCCCCACTTTAACATCCACCTCTCACAGCACAGAGGGATACATCTCAAACCACCATGCGTGAAGGCCCATTTCCTTTTTCCTTTGCTGCAGTTTCTTCGAAGGCCAGCACCACATTTCCATCATCTCTTGGCCAAACCCCACCTTGTTCTGACCACCTCTGTGACCCTTCCCTAGTCCATCCCCAAGAAGAGACCTTCCAGATGATTACAGCACTGTCTTGGTTTGGGTGATGACTCCTGAAGCCAGAGATGTGAGGCGCTGGCCACTGGGGTAGACCCTCTATGAGAGGAAGGCCATACAGGGACACAGGGAGCTGGGTGAAACCATCTGCTTATTTCTGTCTGTCTCTCTCCTGATAAATAAAATGTCCCTTTTTTTTAATTAGAACATGCAAACTCAAGTTATAAATACAGGGGGAACAGAATGTGAGACAGGCCCAGGCTACGGCATTTCTAATTGAGGAGGGGAAATATCCCAGCAGCTGGACATCCTAATAAAAACCCCTTTGCTAACACAATGGCTAAAATTAGGGGGAACTGGCCCCTGGAAATGGGCTCAGCCAGTGGCAATGCACTCCCATGGGTGAGGACGGGGAGGACAGGAGGAAAGGGAAGAGACAACTGATGGCTCACACGCCGTCAGCATAACCCCTGCTCTACTCCATAAGCTGGTTCCCGCTGACTCTGCTAGAAGAGTTTCCAGTAAGGTCAGCTCAGCAAGGACCATGCCTGCTCTGACCAGGAATTTGGGGCTGAAAGATGCTTCCAGAGTCCCCAGCACCATGGTTGCACGCTTGGATAAAACACTCCTGCACAGGGCGTCTCCCAACCAATGCTCAAACATGGGCAGAAGCCACCTTAACAGCTTCTAGGAGGAACCTGCTGAGAAGCACATAAAGTACTTACTTGGCTGGGCCACTGCCATCCGTTTTAGTCCACCTGCAAAGAGAAAAGAAGGTGTGAGGGATAGTGTCTCCTGCACCCCACAGAGTGACAGGGCCATGATGAGGGCCAGTGCCCCAATGCTGCTAGCCCAGCCTGGCTTTATGGAAAACAAAACAAGTGATGCACCTCTCCCTCAGCAAGAAGTCACCAGAAGAAACTAGTGCTGCTCCACAGTATCCAAGGGGACCTTGCACCCCTGCCCTCTGGAAGAGCGAGGAGGGCAGAGCAAGCAAAGACCCTGCTCCAAGCATCCCAGAAGTCTAAGGGAGTGAAAGGGGTAGGGATCACAAGCTCCTCTCAGGTTAGGACACTCACTTTCGTTCCTGGGGGTCCAAGTCACAGAAGGTGACAGTGTTGAGGGGGTAGTGTCGTCGGAAGAACAATCTGAAATACAAAGCAAGGAATGTCAGGGCCAGGGAGCCCCCACCTATGCCCCACCGCAGCCCAGCCCCACCAGCACAGAGGACACTCCTGAAGGTCTCCACTAGGATGCTCCAGAAGTCAAGAGCAAAGCCCAGCCCCACCCACGATGAGGTTCATGCCAGCGCAGGGACATCCTTCACCAACACACTCCCTGAATCACAGCGCCATTGGCTTGGGAAACCCAGGGATATGGCCAAGAAGGCTCTTACTTCCTCTGGTTGTCCGTTAAGGTGATGCCTTGTGCAGAGACTTTGAAGTGAACAATGGTAGCAGTGGGCGTGGGGTCAGCCACCAATGTCTCAGTGACAGCCTTCGCAATTGCCTGGGGGCCTGTCAGTGACTCCATCTCCACTGAATTAATGAAGAGGACGTTGCAGGCTGAAAAAGGACACAGCAGGTACAGGGTCAACCACTGCTCTGACCCACATTCACCGCACGACAGCCCCGCTCTACTCACCTGCGCCCTGTTTGAGGAGGTCCGTGGCAGAGTTGGTGGCTGATGCAGAGTCTTTCTTTTCCTCCATGGGATCTAGAACACATAGGATGGTTACTGCTGTTCTCTGCTTGGAAACCTACCTTGTCCGCACAGGCTGTAGGGACAGATGTAATGCCTTCTGGTCCTGACTCTCACCTCGGTCAGGAATGACCAGCTTGCAGGGTAGGGCCAAGGGCATGATGGAGTGCTGGTACACCAGAGCCGAGAGACAGCCTGGGGAGAGAGGGAAGGTGGTCAGCACAGGGCCAGGGACAGAGGTTTCCCTGGTGTTCGGTCATCATTGCTTTGGGTGGATGGGAACAAGTTTTTTGGTGGGTTTCTTCACTAATGGCCCCAATGCCACAGATGGTAATTCCTCTCGCTGAAACCACCATGTCCCCAGAGGGCTCAGGGAGTGGGCAGAGATGCCAGGGCCACGTTAGGAACAATGAATGGGGTAGAGGTCTTCATGCAGCACTTCAGAGAACATTTGGCATGGGATAAATGGAACAAGGGGAGCCCCTGCCCTCCACCTTGCCCCGCAGCATCATTTGTCCTACCTTTTTGTGTGCAGAAAGATACATACGTATCCATACATATACGCACGCTTGTTTGCTCTCATAAGCCCCAATGGCTCCAAATGCCCACAGGATTTAGTTACACAGGGACAAGAGGCAGTAAACAGGTTCTCTCAGACATCCGACAGCTCTCCCAACCCAACCCTGCAAGTGGGAAGCACACTGGGGACACTTACCAAAATTAGGCTCATTGGGACATCCTTTAAGTTTCACACCCCGTGGACTGGTCTCAATGAGGAAATGCCTCACCAGCTCGTTGGTCATGTCTCCTGGGAAGAAATGGGATGTTTTCACAACAGAGCCACCCGACTCCTCCTATTCCCGTGGGGAAACCAGTGCTCCAGCTTGAGGGAGGGGTCCCTACCACTAAGCACCCCCTGCTAAAATCCAGCCCTTTGCACAGGGTCAGCCCCAAGCCAGGCTCCTCCATGGTGTTGGTGGGTTGGAAAGGCTGCACCCATTTCATCATACCAAACCCTAACTTGTAGGTGCCCCTGAGTGCACCACAGCTCACGGCAGAGGGCATTTGGTGCTTCCTTGTGCCCTGGGAGGCCGGGATCCTGCCACATCAGCACATACCCAAGGGCACAACTGGCTCACCAGACCTGGCTGCCCGCTCACCCTGGCTGAATGATGGAAAACATCTCAGCGTGGGAAGGAGAAGGGCACACAATACCTTTTTTGTTCTGCTGCATGACCGTGGGAGGCGGAGAAGCTACTTTCATGGCGAGGCCATAGGCTCCCCGGAAGGAGTGGCTGTCTCGGATGATGAAAGCCCCTGGCTCCCTGTCCTTCAGCAGTGCAATGGCTGCAGGAGAGAATGGCAAAGCTCAGACATGATATGGTGAGAACCAACATACTCTCCAAAACCAGTAGGTGTGGGTTGGGATGGGGCACCCCGGCTCCACAGCCACATAGTTGGGCACCACAGTGTGTCCCCTGCACATCTGGATGGGGGTCTTGAGTGGGTCTGTGGCCAGGCAGGAGCTCATCTTACCCCACCTCTGCTGCCCTTGTGTGGGCATCTCAGAGCACCAATTCCCACCCAGCTGAGCTCTGAGCAACTAAGCACTGGAGAGCAGGCAGGAACTAGGAACCAAATGCTGGGACCTTGCTCCTGACAGCATCTTGCCCCCTTCATGTTCTACTCACTTATTTTAGCCATGTCTCCAAGACCACTCTGAGCTCTATCAACTCAAGATCTAGGTGCTTTGCACCCCAAGCTGCATAGGCCCACTGCACACTGCAGGGACTGGTACACCTCCACCAAGAGGAAGGTTTGAGAAGCCCACATCACACAAATCTGCAGCTGAGCAGGGCTTCGACCCCCAACTGCAATGGTCTGAACATCCATAATTCACCTTCACTCTCAAGCCAGCCCACAAAGGAAATCCTTGCTAATCCCTGTGACACACCCCAACTCCCAACTATGGCTCATTCAACCAAATCCTTCACCCTGTGTCATCTACCTACCCTGCTCCCTGGAGATATCTGGTTTGTACCAGTACTTGGAAGTGTCCTGCACAAACTTGACATTGGCACGAGTCTCAGGGCTGATGTCTGCAAGAAAGGGAAAAAAAGACAAGAAAAAAATTAAAAGATGCTGTATCTGAAACTCTACATCCAGCTAAAGCATGAATACCTCCACCTCCTTTCAGCTCCTACACACTGCACAAACCTCAACCCAATCCTCCATATCCAGACAGGCTGATCATCACCTGGAGCTTATGGGGCTGCTAGGCACCTAAATTTAAATCCAAGCACAAGGGCCCTTGAAGGGCTGTGCATTGGATGAGCCTCTTTGGCACAGAGCCAGAGACACAACAGGAATTCATCATTTAAAAGGAAGCTGGCCAGGCAAAATAAAAGCTGTTGGAGGAAAGAGGCATGTCCAGAGGATGGTGGGAAGATCCTCTAACTTCAGAGGACCTTCACTGCTGTCTAATGTTCAAGATTTGGCTCATGCATCATAAAAATAAATTTCTTCCATTACCTTTCCTTTGTGCAGAGGAGCCGAACAGGTCAACCTACCCTGGATAGAGCAGCCTCAGCCCCAGCCTGACTGTGCACTGCCCAGTGCCCAGCAGTGGCACAGCCCCAGTGAGAGCTGGTCCTCTGGCCGTGAAACTGTCATTTGCTCAGGCAGCATTTCCAACCACCTGCTTTCCAGCAAGCAAACAACCTGGAGGGCCAGATAGCATCTCTTCTGGAGACATGTTATCAACTCTGCAATCTGGTCACCTTTGGAGAGGCGGGGGGCTCGCTCCCCTCTCCAGGACACTCATTAATTGTTACAGGTTTTAATTGCTCATGCTTCCCCACTGGGAAAGGTCCCTGACCACAGATGTCACAAGGACAGTGTGGGTGCCAGCATGCCCACAAAGGGCTGCCCACTCAGCAGTGAAACTGGCCCAGCAGCCGGAGCCACCGCTGCCCCACAGCTTTATTCCCCTGGTCCTATCAGCCCAATCTTGGCGTCACCAAGGTGTCCTGTAACAGGAGCCAGCAAAGGAGTTTCAGGCACGGCAGCACCCAGGACTCGGCACACCATTTGAGATGAGGAGGCAGTGCCACAACAGTCTCAGTCTGGTAAAGCCCACAGGGAATGGAGCCGGGATGTCAGCGCATCCCCACGGCAGAGAAAAGTCGCCTCTGGGAGCTTTGATGTCCCCATACACATCTCTGGTGCTGTTTACACGAGCAATGCCGGTCGGTGTTTTTCCTGTTTGGATTTGTCAGAAAGCACAGGAAATGGCCCAAGCCCCAGCGGTGCCGCCAGTTTGCGGATGGACAGCAGGGGTAAATCAGGACATGGCTGCAACCTCACTCCCACCAGTCGGCAGGGAGGAGGCAGGAAGAGTCCTGAGCAGGGTGGGCAGATTGTGGGGACCTCTGAGGGCATTCCTTACCTGGCATGGAAAACTTGGAGAAGTCTGGCAGAGTGTGGGAGAAGGTGACAGTACTCCCACCACTGGGGCTGGACATGCCGCTGGAGAGGGGTGAGGACACCTTGCCATTGACAGTGGCATAGTTGGGGAGGCTGTTGGACCGGTCCCCAGCCGACATCCGGCGCTTCTCAGGCAGCGCGGGCTGCGACGTGGGGCTGCCCTGGCGGTAGGCAGCCGAGTCCGGGGAGGAGGAGTGTGGTGTGCTCGATCCAGGGTAGTATGCCGGTGAGACAGGAAAGGACGGCGTGGAGGGAGGCTGGTAGCCAGAGGAGCTGCTCTGCCGAGACAGTGTCAGGACAGGGGGCTGCCCGTGGGGACAGCTGCTGCAGCTTGATGCCTGGCCAGGCTAGGGCTCCCCGGTGGGGCCACCAGGGTTGCCATGGGCTGCCATAGCATGTCTGCCCAGCCCAGGGCTGCCAGGTGCACCACTCATGCTGGGGTTGATGGGTCTTCGCCCGAAGCCAGGGCTGGGGCTGGGGGGGGTATGCGTAGCCACTGTCCGGTGCAGGGTGCGGGGGCTCCCTGGCACGCCAGGCACCCCTACCACATTGACCTGTGGCTGTGACCGAGCTTGGGGTTCTGGCTGGAGGACAGCTCGGCCATCAGGGTAATCGGGACTGCTGTATGCCGAGCCCGGGACCCCTCCTTGGACCGTTGCAAAGGAAGATGGAGACGAGTTTTGGTAGCTGCTGTGAGCAGAAGGCATCTGTGAGCCAACAGGCGACCGGTACACAGGCTCAACCGAGGTGTGGGGAGGTGTAACCGTGCCATGGGGGCTGCCCTCCGATGGGTAGCTGCGGAGGGAGGCCCTGAGGGGACATGAAGAAAAGGAGGAATCAGCTCC
>NW_008668598.1:7523-17170 GCF_000695815.1 Acanthisitta chloris
ACTGAGGCACAGAGCTAGTCAGCTGCTTGGTTGTTCAGAGGCAATAGTGGGATGGGTCCTGCCAGCTGCATGAAAGCAACTACAGGCATCTTTAGTTCCACCATGCATACCAATTTCATTTCAAAATATGATTTTTCTGGGAGAAAGAGCCTTTTTCCAGCTCTGCTCCCAGCAAAATGCCCAATTCATTCCACTCTGCCAGCCTTGGCAGGCTGGTCTGGTGCCGAACACCTCATGGGCAGGGTGGACAGGGGACAGAGACCGTCTCACCAGAAAAGACCAATGCTCAGTCTAACCCAGGACTAGAGGTTACCACAGACCCCATCCCTCCTCTGACCTCAGGGGCCATGTTCCCAGTGAGATGCTTCTGAGGTCCAGTAACCACCAAGTGACCAGCAGTGACCCAGATTTACGTTGTCAGGGCACTGAGGCACATGGTTAGCCAGGATCCCTAAACCCTGCATGGAGAGATGAGGGTTCTTTGCAAAGGCAGTTTCAATGTGGGAGCAAGCACCATCCCTGGAGGTGTTCAAGAAACGACCGGATGTGGCACTCAGTACTCTGGTTTAGTTGGCCTGGTGATGTTCGGTCAAAGGTTGGCCTCAATGATCTTGGAGATCTTTCCCAACCTTAATGATTCTGTGGTTCTAAGCCTGTGCACCGGAGAGGGTTCAGCCCTAGCCCCACCAGTCCCTGGGACCTACACTCACTGCCTTACCCGTCCACACTGTGAATGGGGCTGCTGGTGGAGACAGGGCTGGGAGCAGTGAAAGAGTTGGAGAAGGTGCCATTCCTGGTGGGCATCTCTGGCGCCCCAGGCTGGGTGGCAGGCAGGCTCCCTCCCATGCCCGTCGTGGCCGTGCGGGCCACCGACTCAACATAGCTCCTGGGTTCTGCAGCAAAAGAGAAGGGGAAATGGATAAGCCCACAGCCTACATGGGAATGGCGCCATGCCCTTCCCAGCATCTGCACTGCAAGCTAGTGAAGGTACTTGAGCTGAGTTCCTCCAGCTGTGTATTTCCTTCATTCCCTCTTCCACCAGGGGTTGCACGAAAATGCGTCTGGCTCATCTGGACCTTTAGGTTGCTTCAATAATGCTGAAGATCCCAGCCAGGGCACAGGGAGAGGGGATCATGCCCATCCCTTTCCCTGAGTGGACAGGAGCATGGGACCACAATCCCCTCCCATGTCACAGCCACTCCACACTCCTCTGAGTCAGTGCCCCTCCCACCCAGGATGCCACACATAACATGTCATGCTCCCTGCTCATCCCCAGCCCCTAAAAATAGAGCTGGTGACTCTGCCCAGCCAGCGCTGACTCACGCGGGACTGATGACTACGTCCCTGCTCTCCACGGCCCACCTCTGCCAGCCATCTCCAGCAGCAGACCAGAGGGCAGATCCAGCTATTTCCACTGCAGCATCCAACACTCTCACTCCCAGCCCAGCTTGAAACCAGAGCCCCCAAGCACGACCAAGAAAAGCAATTTTCCTTTGGAGCCGCCAAGCTGTCCCGTGCCAGGAGCAGGAGACTGAGCTGGTCATCACCAACCATGGCAGACACCAGACCCAGCCCTCTCTCATACCCTTCCTCCTGTTTCCTGCTCTGTCCAGGCTGGTACCCATCCCTACAACAGCCCATACAGCCCCCACCCCACCACAAAAGCCACAGCTTCAGCCCCATTCTCCCACGGCTCTCAGCTGGCACACACCGTGTGAGACACAGTGGCATCAAATGGCCTTGCAGGTCCCCAGCTCCAGGCTGGCCATGCCTGAGGCAGCTCCACAGTAGTAATTAGCATGACAAACATTATTATTATTACTATTAGTCATAACAGCCTGGGCTCCAGCTAAGCCTGCTGGCAATCTGGCCTGCTCACAGCCAGCAACACTAATGCACAGCTCCATGTTCAGTGCCAGAGCAGGGACATGCAAAGTAAAAGACTGTCATCGGTCCCCCTCCTTTTCCCACAGCATCTCTGTGCCTCATCTGCTTGCAGAGAGGGGAGGAGGAGTCCACCCCTTGGGCTGATTTCCCTGCACACCCCTTCTCAACTACCCCAGGAACGATCTGAGTCAAAACCAGATGATGGACCTCAACATGGGCTGGGTACTGGCATCCAAGGCAGGACATGTGGCCCTGCGTGACAGGGATGAGCCACTGCCCAGGAGAACGCCCAGGGCAGCTGCAAGAAACTCATCACAGCTTAGGTAATTAAATTAATTTCACAGCTACTCACATTCCATCCCCGAGAGCTCCCCAGCCCAGACTAAAATTAGCCAGACAGTACATATGAGTCAGCCTGCAAGAGGTTAAGACCAAAGGGTTGTGAAAATGCCAGGCCCTCCTGCAAAGGTGGGGGCTGAAGCAGGCAGGAGCAGGGGACTCAGGGAGCGAGGACAGCGTAGGTATGTCACAGCGAGGTGTGTGACCATGGGCATGGGCTCCAGTCATTGGGTTCAATATGGGGAAAAAAAGAATAAAACAAAAAAAAAAAAGCTAAGAAGTTTCAGGCAGGATTTTTTAGGTTGAAAAATCTGATCTTGCCTCCATGTGTTTTCTTGGAAGGGACTCTGGAGATGGAAAGATGGGTGAGAGAATAGAGAGGCTATGAGTCACCAGGGAGGTGGGTAGTCATTCAGGAATCCTGAATCCCAGCAGGACTGCGCTCCGGCCAGAAATCCCCAGCGCTGCATCTCTACCAGGCTGTTTTAAAGCCTCCTCAGAGGTGGCAGCCACGGCCCCAGCTCCTGCGCTGCCAGAGCATCCCTTGGCCCCATGTGCAGACTGGCCATGTGGGCTGGATTCTGCTGAGCAGAGCAGAGGGGCAGAGATCCTCCTGGGCTGTATGGCTGGGTGTAGAGGGCCCTAATCCAGAACTTTGTTAAGCTAGAACACCAGTCCCTTCTCAGAACTGTAGATTCAACCCCAAAAAACATTTTATCAGAGAGGATGAAGCAGGACAAGAGGCTCATAGTGGCCACTCAGCCCAGGCAGTGCAGGGTCACTAGACAACCTTGCTTGGGGGTTAACCATCGTGCAAGGGAACAGAGAAACAGCACAGCTTGAGCTCCAGAGGGTTTGGTGGGAAGGAGAGAAGAGGCAATGTTTGGGTCTTTGGAGGCTTAAAGCCAGACAGAAATGGTAAAGTTTGGGGAGATTTAGGAGGTAAAAGCCTAGTTTTACCCCGGCTTTCTTCCTTTAATGTATCCAAGAAGCCATCACTGAAAAATCAGTTCTGGAAACAGAACTTCTTTTTCACGCAAACACTTTCACTAGTAACACACAATGTTCACATTTGGGTTGTGTGCATTTTGAGGAACTTCCAAGGAGAAATGCTGACGGTTCCCGAGGCCACAGGAAGCACCACACTCACCAAAAAGAGACATCATCTCCCCAAAACCCACCCTGAACACACAGTTCCTCATCCCAGCCCTGAGTGCCCATAAATTCATTAAAGAAGAAAGTAAAATAACCAAACAACCGTTATATGGCAGGCGGCACTCCAGGGAATCACAGCCACTCCCAAAACCTCCATCCCTCCAGGAGACGTGCCACCCCAGAGCCTACAGTGCCTTCCCCATCAGCACAGCCACTCCTGAGCTGACATCCCAGCTCGGTCCCACCCTTGGCATCCCCAAAGCTAGGAGACAGAAGAGATGGGGGAAATTTGAGCAGCTGCCCAGCCAGCAGAGGATGTGCACTGGCTGCCGGCACTATGCCGCTGCCTGGTCGGCTGAGCCGGCAACACGCTGGTGGCCTCTGCGCCTGCTGACCTTTTGTGCTGCACTTTTTGGTTTATTTTCACTCTGAACAGCAACAGCAAAGCCAGAAGCAGAGGGCAGGAGCCTAAAACTGGGGCTGCTGATCCCAGGCCCCCCCACCAGGCTTATCCGAAGCTGGCCACAGAGTGCCAACATCCTCAGTGTGACATCAGTAAGGATGCCATGAACTGACAAAGAGCTCTCAGTCCCCATGGACAATTGCCACCCAATGTGACAGCACTCCAGGTCCAACTTGAACATTGGGAAATCCAACCATGACACAAGGAATCATGTGCCCTTCCTTGAAATGGAGCAGGACAGGCAAGACTCAGACTCCTACAAGGCTGCTGGCACAGACACTAGAGCCTGCTCTGAGCGTGGTCCCAACAGTGAGGCTGAACGGGGGAGAGAGAGAGAGAGAGAGAGAGAAAGAAAAGCCTTTCTTACCTTCTTCAGCGTCACCGCCTGCTTCCCCTTCTAGCTCTGAGAGATGGAGGGGCAGGGGAGTGATGGGAGGGGGAAGAGGAGCAAGAAGGGAGGTGCGAAAGAGAAATCAGAGTTGAGCAGCTTTGCCTTGCTCAAGCAGGAGCACACAGAGCACAGAGGAGAGCCCCACACCTCCCCAGCATAGCACTCCAAACTGGATCTCCAGCCTCAGATATCCCCAGGGTTCACCTCAGTATCTCAGATATAATGTCCAAAACCCAGCAGGAGGGCTTCAGGTGGGGAAGAAGGAACAATGCAGCAGAGAGCAACCGAAGAGCTGCTCCAACAAGCCCAGCAAGTACCAAAAAAGCATCAGCTTGTCATTGGGGGCAGATCAAGAAGGCTCTTGCTGGGTGAGCTCAACCAAGCTGTGTCCTTCAGGCTCAGATGGGTTTTGGGGAAGTTACACTCAGCCCTGAGACAGCCCAGAAAGGGGCCCTGGGTGCCGGGAAGCAGCAAGGTCTGGCTTGGCAGGCTACTCTGGGACACGTCCCCAGGACAGTGGGGCCATTGCACTCAGGGACTGCTCTCCAGGATGGACAGAGCTCTGGATACTGTTCTGGCTGACAGCCTCAGCTCCCAGAGAACAAACTGTTTCCAGCTGTGCTAAGGAGGAGAAAAAATGGAGGGGGTGAGATAGGGAAGAACACGGGGCAGGACAGGAAACAGGACCACAGGGTTGTCTAGCCTTCACCACTGAAGACCCTGCTGTGCTGAGCCCCCCAGGGCAGCATCAACACACCCCCACCCTTACACAGTCCCAGAGTCCCCACAAACATGACAAGGACCCCCAGGGCCACCTGGCCTGAGAAAGGGAGGCAGAAGTGCCTTCTCCAGACAGGAGAAACTTCCAGGAGTATCCTCACAGACGTGCCCACAAAAAAACCTGCCTGCAGTCCCCATGCCCACACTCACCTCCTACTGGATGCAGTAGGATCTCAGCTGGATTGTGAGGTTTCAGCCCCAGCGCAGACAGCGGGGTCTTGGCCAGGCCGGGAGGAGAACGCACTGTTGGCACAGGGGACACAAAAACGTTAGTGGAGGGGTGGAAGCTAAACCTTCAGAAAGGCTTAAGTTGCCCAGGGGTTCAGAGCCCCCATGATTCATCCTACAGACCTACTGGCTGCAAAGGAGGTCTGCTGGGAAGAAGAGATGCCCTTGTATGAAGCAACACCCTGGGGAAGGACACTGATCCCCTCTCCATTTGGGAGATGGCACAGGGCAGGGGGTGACTGGGAACAAACATCCTGTCCCATCACGGGGCTGTCAGGATGGAGAAAGGGGACAATTCCCACCAGGACAGGCCTACATGCTATATCCCAGCACTGTCCCCATAAAGTCCCACCATAAAGGCATGAAGGCTCTTTCATTCTCCCTGTGTGAGCAGCCATCTGCCAATCCAGCTCTCCCACACCTTAACTCCTCTCTGCCAAACCCCACATCTGGATTAGCCAGGACCTGGCTGTCCCAGAGCAGCTCATCACCTCCACAAAAGGGACCACAGGTCTACCAAATCCCCCCTGCTCTCCAGACCAGTTTGATGGGTGGGTGAGGATGTTCACACAGAAGGGTCACACACCTTCTGTGTGAGGTCTGCATCCCTGTGCCCATATGTACATACCAGGAGGAGCTGCATATGTACATATGGCTACGGTATGATGGTGGTGGGGTTTCATGGGGCAGAGCAGACCTCCCCAAGCAGACTGCACCCCCCTCTCCCCTCCTACACTGCTGAGTTTACCCAATCTCCTCACTACAGCATTTTCTCACACCAGGGGAAACCTCGGGGTATCACCTTCAGCAAGAGAGACCAGAGGGCATGAGCCTCCGGCAGTGTATGAACACCCCCGACTGGTGGCACAAGCACAGGCCCCCCCAGTGAGGCCGGGAGGCAGGGGGGGTGGGAGCTCCAGAAGAAAGCCAAGACTCCTGCCCTGAGGACAGGTCTCCCCAGCAGCCTGGGGCTGGAGCAGCCAAGCAGCCAAGTCCCTGGGAAACCAAGACAGCAGCACCTTCCCCAGTGGGTGTCTGATTTCCCCAAATCCAGTTGACCACGAGCCACAATGTCAGCTCACACCTCCATTGGCTGATGATGAGGAGCAGGGTTCTCCAGGGCCAGGAATTCTCCCAGCACCACCATCTTCCCCTACACACACACACACACACACACACACACACACACACACACAGAAGCAGAATCACTCCTATATCCCCTGGAGGCACTTTGGCAAAGCCCACAAGCTGCAGCTTCAAACTTCCCAGGCTTCCCTGGCTCATGCTGGATAAGCAGCGCTGCCTCTGGGCCACGACCCCAGCCAGGCTGTTCCCGTCACCTCTACAAGTGACTCATCCCCCAAAGCCACTGTTCCACTGCCAAAGGAGCTGCTGCTGCCCCACGGCCAAGCTCTCTTGTCCCCAGGAACAACAGGGCCATTTCCGAGCTGCCAAGCGCCCCGGGGACGCTCCCACACTCCAGTCACTGCATCCATGAGACAGGGCTCAAACATCAGAGGGCTGCAGGGAAGGAAGTGCAACAGTGCAGAATAAAACAGCCCTGATCCCCATGGGCTCAGCTATGGGGAGCAGGTGGCCCCATCACAACCAGGACATGGCATCAGAAGGGGCTGTGCTCAGCCCAAGCACCCCCAGCCCTAGAGCATCCCTCAGCCTTCAGCCTGCAAAAGCATTTTGGGGGGGGGGCTGCTGTCTTTTCCATGGGTTTCCCAGTTTAGTGGCTGCTCCATTGCACTGGTCCAGCCTGAATCACATTGTGACAACATGAGGCTGCTCATCGGGGTTTGTCGCTCAAGCTGGTCACACAAACCCAGTCCACACAAACCCACAGCAACTGTAGTCAGGGTTAGTCAGAAAGCAAGCATGCCACGCTGGAGGAGTGGAGACAAACTGCATGCAAAGGGCACACATCCTAGCCTTTTCCCTCTCCTGCCCTTGAAACAGTGAGCAAGAAGTGGCATGGTGTGTGGGAGTTTGCCCTCCTGATCTTCAGTCCCTCCTGCCTCCCTCCTGCTAGCAGTCTTGCTTCCCTTCTTGCCATGCCAGCAGGAAAGATGGGGTGACGCAGGACCAAGATGGGTGAAAGCATGCCTCTCTCCTCATCCCACCTTGGTGATCCCATCCAAACACCCCAGTGAGTGGAGGGTGGGGAAAAGCATGGGAGGGTACCAAGCATGGGATGCTGAAGGAAGTGGGATGCTGCAGCAGCATGGAATGGTGGGATGTGGAGGAGAGAGGAGGATGGAGAGGTGGAGTGATTAACATGGCAGTGGGTGTCTGGAGCCTGGAGCTGTCTGACCCTTGGCGAATTTCTGGCTTGCTGAGAGCCACCCACCAAGCCCCTCTGCCTCCCGGAGCCACGGCACTTACAGGTGTTGGAGTAAGGGGTTTGTGGTGAGACGGGGAAGGCTGGGGTGGGGGGAGAAATCTCACCGCCGCGGTGGGGGGAAAATCCTCACCGCCGCTGGAGGGTGGGCTGGGCTGGGAGGTACCCTCTATCTCTTCGAAGGCTTCCTTGTAGCTGTGGAGGTGAGGCTGGGGAGAGCAGGAGAAAAAGGTCAGTCCCGTCCCTATGATAGGCATAAACCTCCAGGATAGCCTGAAGAGGTGCCAGAGGGGGCAAAGGGAAGGGTTTCACTTCTTCCCTGCTAACCACCACCACCACCACCACCACAAAAAGCATCCGAGGTACCCTCTATCTCTTCGAAGGCTTCCTTGTAGCTGTGGAGGTGAGGCTGGGGAGAGCAGGAGAAAAAGGTCAGTCCCGTCCCTATGATAGGCATAAACCTCCAGGATAGCCTGAAGAGGTGCCAGAGGGGGCAAAGGGAAGGGTTTCACTTCTTCCCTGCTAACCACCACCACCACCACCACCACAAAAAGCATCCCCCTCCCTGCAGGCACCTGCCCCAAATCAGTCACACCCCCACCCCAGGGCTCCCCCACCCTAGCACACCTCTTTGGGCCTCCCTCCAGGGTTGGCTGCAATGGTGCTGACCACCTCAGGTGAGAGGACGGTGGGGCTGCGGGGTGAGCTCGGCTCTGGCGAACTCTTCTCATAGTGACTGTCGCTAGGCGTCTGCTTGCGGGCAGGGACAGCACACTCCTCCAGGGGCTTCTCTCGGGACTGCACCCCTGCAGGACAAGCACAGGGTGAGAGATGGGTGAGGAGCTGCCAGCTGAGATGGGGATGAGGAGAAGATGCTCCCAGACTGATCTGAGAGGTCCCCCCAGAGTTGTGTGCCATGGAGGGGGCTCTACCCAGCAGAGGTAGCAGCTTCAGCAGCTTCAGGACTCACCTGCATCTAACCCTCAGACCAGCATGGCCAGTTTTGAGCTGGAGTAGATATACCCCACAGTAGTGGCCCAGAAACAGGCAATAAAGCAAGGCAGAGTTGTGGCTAGTGGCTGAATTGCTGCACTAGCCCTCCCAAGCACCATTAGACTCTCAGGGACAACAACCTCCAGCAGTAGGTGCAAGGGGCAAGAGCATCCTGTGATCATACCAGGCAGCCTGGCCCTGCAGAGCTGAGGAGGACCGGAATCTCCAGACAGCATCACAGCAGGAAAAGACCAAATCCCCCAGCACCAGAACAGCTGTGTTCAGCTGCACCCCTGTTCCCGCAGTCAGTGGAAAAAGCCTAGTTTTGTTGAGTCCCCAAGGCAGAGGGAGAGCTGGGCTGAGAGTAAAGACCCTAACAGAGAGAGGGATGGTACAGGCACTCCAACAAACCACTGCTGCTTTCCTGTCCCCAGTACAAAGTCTTTCTAAAAAGGGAGATTGGCACCTCCTCTCCATCTCCCCCTGAACCTCCTTCCCAGACCTCAGCAGTATGAGCCACTGATGTCCACAGCCTGGGTGGAAAAACAGAGAGTGCAAATCACCACAGGAGAATGAGTTTCTTCAACTGTAGGCTCTGGTAGATCCCAATAGTTATCCCTGTTGGCTGGGATAAAGCCCAGGAACAGGGACAAAGTTGGCACAAGGCAGAGGAGTTCAACTCTCCCAGGACTTGACAGGGCCCAAACACATTCTCTACTCTACCTCGCCCAGTGAAGAGGCTAATCAGGGCTCCTGGACGATGGTGCCGGGTTCAGGGCCTGGGAAGCCCACAGAGCATCATGGGCACAGCTCAGAGCCCCATGGGACTCCTGCTTCTCCCTGGGACTCACTCATCCCCACTAGCCGAAGTGACAGCACCATCCCTTTCACCTTTCCCGCAGACCCACTCATGCTCCCCTTGGCCATCACATAGGGAAGAAAAACAGAGAAAAAGGAGGAGGAAAAAAAAAAGAGAGAGGCCAGCATCATGCTCCAGGAAATGCACTTCTCAAACACCAACTCCTTTCCCACGGGCTGGTGGAGGAAAACCAGCCATCAGCTGC